>NC_140655.1:992834-1264708 GCF_978046115.1 Saccoglossus kowalevskii
CACGATGACGGTGTACATATGAAACCTGCAATACACACGATAACTGTGTACATATGACACCTACAGTACACACGAAAACTGTGTTCATATGAAACCTACAATACACACGATAACTGAGTACATATGGCATTTACAATACACACGATGACAGTCTACATATGAAACCAACAATACACACGAAAACTGTGTACATATGAAACCTACAATACACACGATAACTGTGTACATATGACACCTACAGTACACACGAAAACTGTGTACATATGACACCTAAAATACACACAATAAGTGAGTACATATGGCATCTACAATACACACGATGACGGTGTACATATGAAACCTGCAATACACACGATAACTGTGTACATATGACACCTACAGTACACACGAAAACTGTGTTCATATGAAACCTACAATACACACGATAACTGTGTACATATGGCATTTACAATACACACGATGACAGTCTACATATGAAACCAACAATACACACGAAAACTGTGTACATATGAAACCTACAATACACACGATAACTGTGTACATATGACACCTGCAATACACACAATAACTGTGTACATATTACACCTACAATACACACGATAACAGTGTACATATGACACCTATAATACACACGATAACTGTGTACATATAAATTGATGGAAACACTGTATTTCTAAGGATGCAATAAATTATCTTTATTATTTATTATTATGACACCTACAATACACACGATAACTGTGTACACATGACACCGACAATACACACGATAACTGTGCACATATGACATCTACAATACACACGATAAGTGAGTACATATGACACCTACAATACACACGATGACTGTGTACATGTGACACCTACAATACACACGATAACTGTACATGTATGACACCTACAATAGACATGATAACTGTGTACATATGGCACCTACAATACACACGATAACTGTGTACATATGACACCTACAATTCACACGATAACGGTGTACATATGACACATATAATACACACGATAACTGTGTACATATGACACCTACAATACACACGATAATTGTGTACACATGACACCGACAATACACACGATAACTGTGTACATATGACATCTACAATACACACGATAAGTGAGTACATATGACACCTACAATACACACGATAACTGTGTACATATCACACCTACAATACACACGATAACAGTGTACATATGACACCTACAATACACACGATAACTGTGTACATACGAAACCTACAATACACACGATAACTGTACATATATGACACCTACAATACACATGATAACTGTGTACATATGGCACTTACAATACACACGATAACTGTGTACATATGACACCTACAATACACACGATAACTGTGTACATATGGCATCTACAATACACACGATGACAGTGTACATATGAAACCTACAATACACACGATAACTGTGTACATTTGAAACCTACAATATCCACGATAACTGTGTACACATGGCATCTACAATACACACGATGACAGTGTACACATGAAACCTACAGTACACACGATAACTATGTACATATGGCAGCTACAATACACACGATAACTGTGTACATATGAAACCTACAATACACACGATAACTGTGTACATATGGCATCTACAATACACACGATGACAGTGTGCATATGAAACCTACAATACACACGATAACTGTGTACATATGACACCTACAGTACACACGAAAACTGTGTACATATGACACCTACTATACACACGATAACTGTGTACATATGACAGCTACAATACACACGATAACTTTGTACTTATGACACCTACAATACACACGCTAACTGTGTACATATGGCACTTACAATACACACGATAACTGTGTACATATGACACCTACAATACACACGATGACTGTGTACATATGACACCTACAATACACACGATAACTGTACATATATGACACCTACAATACACATGATAACTGTGTACATATGGTACTTTCAATACACATGATAGCTGTGTACATGTGACACCTACAATACACACGATAACTGTGTACATATGACACCTACAATACACTAGATAACTGTACATTTGAAACATACAATACACACGATAACTGTGTACATATGACACCTACAACACACACGATAACTTTGTACATATAGCAACTACAATACTCACGATAACTGTGTACATATGACACCTACAATTCACATGATAACTGTGTACATTTTAAACCTATAATATATAGGATAACTGTGTACATATGAAACCTACACTACACGCGATAACTGTGTACATATGAAACCTACACTACACACGATACCTGTGTACATTTGAAACCTACAATACACACGATAACTGTGTTCATATGAAACCTACACTACACACGATAACTGTGTACATATGAAACCTACACTACACACGATAACTGTGTACATATGACACCTACAATACACACAATTAGTGTGTACATATGACACATAGAATACACACGATAACTGTACATATTTGACACCTACAATACACACGATAACTGTGTACATATGACAGCAACAATACACACGATAACTGTGTACATATGACACCTACAATACACACGATAACTGTGTACATATGGCATCTACAATACACACGATGACAGTGTACATATGAAAGCTACAATACCCACGATAACTGTGTACATTTGAAACCAACAATATACACCATAACTGTGTACACATGGCATCTACAATACACACGATGACAGTGTACACATGAAACCTACAATACACACGATAACTGTGTACATATGACAGCTACAATACACACGATGACGGTGTACATATGAAACCTGCAATACGCACGATAACTGTGAACAAATGAAACCGACAATACACACGATAACTGTGTACATATGGCATTTACAATACACACGATGACAATCTACATATGAAAATAATAATACACACGATAACTGTGTACATATGACACGTACAATACACACGATAACTGTGTACATATGACCCCTACAAGACACACGATAAGTGAGTACATATGGCATCTACAATACACACGATGACAGTGTACATATGAAACATACAATACACACGATAACTCTGTACATATGAAACCTACACTACACACGATAACTGTGTACATTTGAAACCTACAATACACACGATAACTGGGTACATATGACACCTACAATGCACACGATGAGTGTGTACATATGAAACCGACAATACACACGATAACTGTGTACATATGGCATTTACAATACACACGATGACAGTCTACATATGAAACCAACAATACACACGATAACTGTGTACATATGACACGTACAATACACACGATAAGTGAGTACATATGGCATCTACAATACACACGATGACAGTGTACATATGAAACATACAATACACACGATAACTCTGTACATATGAAACCTACACTACACACGATAACTGTGTACATTTGAAACCTACAATACACACGATAACTGTGTACATATGACACCTACAATGCACACGATGAGTGTGTACATATGACACTTACAATACACATGATAACTGTACATATATGACACCTACAATACACATGATAACTGTGTACATATGGCACTTACAATACACACGATAACTGTGTACATATGACACCTACAATACACACGATAACTGTGTACATATGGCATCTACAATACACACGATGACAGTGTACATATGAAACCTACAATACACACGATAACTGTGTACATATGACACCTACAGTACACACGAAAACTGTGTACATATGACACCTACTATACACACGATAACTGTGTACATATGACAGCTACAATACACACGATAACTTTGTACTTATGACACCTACAATACACACGCTAACTGTGTACATATGGCACTTACAATACACACGATAACTGTGTACATATGACACCTACAATACACACGATGACTGTGTACATATGACACCTACAATACACACGATAACTGTACATATATGACACCTACAATACACATGATAACTGTGTACATATGGTACTTTCAATACACATGATAGCTGTGTACATGTGACACCTACAATACACACGATAACTGTGTACATATGACACCTACAATACACTAGATAACTGTACATTTGAAACATACAATACACACGATAACTGTGTACATATGACACCTACAACACACACGATAACTTTGTACATATAGCAACTACAATACTCACGATAACTGTGTACATATGACACCTACAATTCACATGATAACTGTGTACATTTTAAACCTATAATATATAGGATAACTGTGTACATATGAAACCTACACTACACGCGATAACTGTGTACATATGAAACCTACACTACACACGATACCTGTGTACATTTGAAACCTACAATACACACGATAACTGTGTTCATATGAAACCTACACTACACACGATAACTGTGTACATATGAAACCTACACTACACACGATAACTGTGTACATATGACACCTACAATACACACAATTAGTGTGTACATATGACACATAGAATACACACGATAACTGTACATATTTGACACCTACAATACACACGATAACTGTGTACATATGACAGCAACAATACACACGATAACTGTGTACATATGACACCTACAATACACACGATAACTGTGTACATATGGCATCTACAATACACACGATGACAGTGTACATATGAAAGCTACAATACCCACGATAACTGTGTACATTTGAAACCAACAATATACACCATAACTGTGTACACATGGCATCTACAATACACACGATGACAGTGTACACATGAAACCTACAATACACACGATAACTGTGTACATATGACAGCTACAATACACACGATGACGGTGTACATATGAAACCTGCAATACGCACGATAACTGTGAACAAATGAAACCGACAATACACACGATAACTGTGTACATATGGCATTTACAATACACACGATGACAATCTACATATGAAAATAATAATACACACGATAACTGTGTACATATGACACGTACAATACACACGATAACTGTGTACATATGACCCCTACAAGACACACGATAAGTGAGTACATATGGCATCTACAATACACACGATGACAGTGTACATATGAAACATACAATACACACGATAACTCTGTACATATGAAACCTACACTACACACGATAACTGTGTACATTTGAAACCTACAATACACACGATAAC
The DNA here is from genome assembly GCF_978046115.1 of Saccoglossus kowalevskii. Taxonomy (NCBI): domain Eukaryota; kingdom Metazoa; phylum Hemichordata; class Enteropneusta; family Harrimaniidae; genus Saccoglossus; species Saccoglossus kowalevskii. The sequence continues at coordinate 998,012 of NC_140655.1, forward strand.
TGGGTACATATGACACCTACAATGCACACGATGAGTGTGTACATATGAAACCGACAATACACACGATAACTGTGTACATATGGCATTTACAATACACACGATGACAGTCTACATATGAAACCAACAATACACACGATAACTGTGTACATATGACACGTACAATACACACGATAAGTGAGTACATATGGCATCTACAATACACACGATGACAGTGTACATATGAAACATACAATACACACGATAACTCTGTACATATGAAACCTACACTACACACGATAACTGTGTACATTTGAAACCTACAATACACACGATAACTGTGTACATATGACACCTACAATGCACACGATGAGTGTGTACATATGACACTTACAATACACATGATAACTGTACATATATGACACCTACAATACACATGATAACTGTGTACATATGGCACTTACAATACACACGATAACTGTGTACATATGACACCTACAATACACACGATAACTGTGTACATATGGCATCTACAATACACACGATGACAGTGTACATATGAAACCTACAATACACACGATAACTGTGTACATTTGAATTCTACAATATACACGATAACTGTGTACACATGGCATCTACAATACACACGATGACAGTGTACACATGAAACCTACAGTACACACGATAACTGTGTACATATGGAAGCTACAATACACACGGTAACTGTGTGCATATGAAACCTACAATACACACGATAATTGTGTACATATGGCATCTACAATACACACGATGACAGTGTACATATGAAACCTACAATACACACGATAAGTGAGTACATATGGCATCTACAATACACACGATGACAGTGTACATATGAAACATACAATACACACGATAACTCTGTACATACGACACCTACAGTACACACGAAAACTGTGTACATATGAAACCTACAATACACACGATAACTGTGTACATATGACACTTAAACTATACACGATAATTGTGTACATATGACACCTACAATACACACGATAACTGTGTACATATGACACCCACAATACACACTATAACTGTGTACATATGACACCTGCAATACACACAATAACTGTGTACATATGACCCCTACAATACACAAGATAACAGTGTACATATGACACCTATAATACACACGATAACTGTGTACATATGACACCTACAATACACGCGATAACTGTGTACACATGGCACCGACAATACACACGATAACTGTACATATATGACACCTACAATAGACATGATAACTGTGAACATATGGCATCTACAATACACACGATGACAGTGTACACATGAAACCTACAATACACACGATAACTGTGTACATATGACAGCAACAATACACACGATAACTGTGTACATATGACACCTACAATACACACGATAACTGTGTACTTATGACACCTACAATACACACGCTAACTGTGTACATATGGCACTTACAATACACACGATAACTGTGTACATATGACACCTACAATACACACGATAACTGTGTACATATGGCATCTACAATACACACAATGATAGTGTACATATGAAACCTTCAATACACACGATAACTGTGTACATTTGAAACCTACAATATACACGATAACTGTGTACACATGGCATCTACAATACACACGATGACAGTGTACACATGAAACCTACAGTACACACGATAACTGTGTACATATGGCAGCTACAATACACACGATAACTGTGTATATAAGAAACCTACAATACACACGATAACTGAGTACATATGGCATCTACAATACACACGATGACATTGTACATATGAAACCTACAATACACACGATAACTGTGTACATATGACACCTACAGTACACACGAAAACTGTGTACATATGACACCTAAAATACACACAATAAGTGAGTACATATGGCATCTACAATACACACGATGACGGTGTACATATGAAACCTGCAATACACACGATAACTGTGTACATATGACACCTACTGTACACACGAATACTGTGTTCATATGAAACCTACAATACACACGATAACTGAGTACATATGGCATTTACAATACACACGATGACAGTCTACATATGAAACCAACAATACACACGAAAACTGTGTACATATGAAACCTACAATACACACGATAACTGTGTACATATGACACCTACAGTACACACGAAAACTGTGTACATATGACACCTAAAATACACACAATAAGTGAGTACATATGGCATCTACAATACACACGATGACGGTGTACATATGAAACCTGCAATACACACGATAACTGTGTACATATGACACCTACAGTACACACGAAAACTGTGTTCATATGAAACCTACAATACACACGATAACTGTGTACATATGGCATTTACAATACACACGATGACAGTCTACATATGAAACCAACAATACACACGAAAACTGTGTACATATGAAACCTACAATACACACGATAACTGTGTACATATGACACCCACAATACACACTATAACTGTGTACATATGACACCTGCAATACACACAATAACTGTGTACATATTACACCTACAATACACACGATAACAGTGTACATATGACACCTATAATACACACGATAACTGTGTACATATAAATTGATGGAAACACTGTATTTCTAAGGATGCAATAAATTATCTTTATTATTTATTATTATGACACCTACAATACACACAATAACTGTGTACACATGACACCGACAATACACACGATAACTGTGTACATATGACATCTACAATACACACGATAAGTGAGTACATATGACACCTACAATACACACGATGACTGTGTACATGTGACACCTACAATACACACGATAACTGTACATGTATGACACCTACAATAGACATGATAACTGTGTACATATGGCACCTACAATACACACGATAACTCTGTACATATGACACCTACAATACACACGATAACAGTGTACATATGACACCTATAATACACACGATAACTGTGTACATATGACACCTACAATACACACGATAACTGTGTGCATACGACACCTACAGTACACACGAAAACTGTGTACATATGAAACCTACAATACACACAGTGTACATATGACACCTATAACACACACGATAACTGTGTACATACGACACCTACAGTACACACGAAAACTGTGTACATACGAAACCTACAATACACACGATAACTGTACATATATGACACCTACAATACACATGATAACTGTGTACATATGGCACTTACAATACACACGATAACTGTGTACATATGACACCTACAATACACACGATAACTGTGTACATATGGCATCTACAATACACACGATGACAGTGTACATATGAAACCTACAATACACACGATAACTGTGTACATATGGAATCTACAATACACACGATGACAGTGTACATATGACACCTATAATACACACGATAACTGTGTACATATGACACCTACAATACACACGATAACTGTGTGCATACGACACCTACAGTACACACGAAAACTGTGTACATATGAAACCTACAATACACACAGTGTACATATGACACCTATAACACACACGATAACTGTGTACATATGACACCTACAATACACACGATAATTGTGTACACATGACACCGACAATACACACGATAACAGTGTACATATGACATCTACAATACACACGATAAGTGAGTACATATGACACCTACAATACACACGATAACTGTGTACATATCACACCTACAATACACACGATAGCAGTGTACATATGACACCTATAATACACACGATAACTGTGTACATATGACACCTACAATACACACGATAACTGTGTACATACGACACCTACAGTACACAGGAAAACTGTGTACATACGAAACCTACAATACACACGATAACTGTACATATATGACACCTACAATACACATGATAACTGTGTACATATGGCACTTACAATACACACGATAACTGTGTACATATGACACCTACAATACACACGATAACTGTGTACATATGGCATCTACAATACACACGATGACAGTGTACATATGAAACCTACAATACACACGATAACTGTGTACATATGGAATCTACAATACACACGATGACAGTGTACATATGAAACCTACAATACACACGATAACTGTGTACGTATGACACCTACAGTACACACGAAAACTGTGTACATATGACATCTATAATACACACGATAACTGTGTACATATAAACTGATGGAAACACTGTATTTCTAAGGATGCAATAAATTATCTTTATTATTTATTATTATGACACCTACAATACACACGATAACTGTGTACACATGACACCGACAATACACACGATAACTGTGTACATATGACTCCTACAATGCACACGATAACAGTACATATATGACACCTACAATACACATGATAACTGTGTACATATGGCACTTACAATACACGCGATAACTGTGTACATATGACACCTACAATACACACGATAACTGTGTACATATGGCATCTACAATACACACGATGACAGTGTAATTATGAAACCTACAATACACACGATAACTGAGTACATTTGAAACCTACAATATACACGATAACTGTGTACACATGGCATCTACAATACACACAATAACAGTGTACACATGAAACCTACAGTACACACGATAACTGTGTACATATGGCAGCTACAATACACACGATAACTGTGTACATATGACACCTACAGTACACACGAAAACTGTGTACATATGACACCTACAATACACACAATAAGTGAGTACATATGGCATCCACAATACACACGATGACGGTGTACATATGAAACCTGCAATACACACGATAACTGTGTACATATGACACCTACAGTACACACGAAAACTGTGTACATATGAAACCTACAATACACACGATAACTGTGTACATATGGCATTTACATTACACACGATGACAGTCTACATATGAAACCAACAATACACACGATAACTGTGTACATATGACACGTACAATACACACGATAACTGTGTACATATGACCCCTACAATACACACGATAAGTGAGTACATATGGCATCTACAATACACACGATGACAGTGTACATATGATACATACAATACACACGATAACTCTGTAAATACGACACCTACAGTACACACGAAAACTGTGTACATATGAAACCTACAATACACACGATAACTGTGTACATATGACACTTAAACTACACACGATAACTGTGTACATATGACACCTACAATACACACGATAACTGTGTACATATGACACCCACAATACACACTATAACTGTGTACATATGACCCCTGCAATACACACAATAACTGTGTACATATGACATCTACAATACACAAGATAACAGTGTACATATGACACCTATAATACACACGATAACTGTGTACATATGACACCTACAATACACACGATAACTGTGTACACATGACACCGACAATAAACACGATAACTGTACATATGTGACACCTACAATAGACATGATAACTGTGAACATATGGCATCTACAATACACACGATAACTGTGTACATATGACACCTACAATACACACGATAACTGTGTACTTATGACACCTACAATACACACGCTAACTGTGTGCATACGACACCTACAGTACACACGAAAACTGTGTACATATGAAACCTACAATACACACAGTGTACATATGACACCTATAACACACACGATAACTGTGTACATATGACACCTACAATACACACGATAATTGTGTACACATGACACCGACAATACACACGATAACAGTGTACATATGACATCTACAATACACACGATAAGTGAGTACATATGACACCTACAATACACACGATAACTGTGTACATATCACACCTACAATACACACGATAGCAGTGTACATATGACACCTATAATACACACGATAACTGTGTACATATGACACCTACAATACACACGATAACTGTGTACATACGACACCTACAGTACACACGAAAACTGTGTACATACGAAACCTACAATACACACGATAACTGTACATATATGACACCTACAATACACATGATAACTGTGTACATATGGCACTTACAATACACACGATAACTGTGTACATATGACACCTACAATACACACGATAACTGTGTACATATGGCATCTACAATACACACGATGACAGTGTACATATGAAACCTACAATACACACGATAACTGTGTACATATGGAATCTACAATACACACGATGACAGTGTACATATGAAACCTACAATACACACGATAACTGTGTACATATGACACCTACAGTACACACGAAAACTGTGTACATATGACACCTATAATACACACGATAACTGTGTACATATAAACTGATGGAAACACTGTATTTCTAAGGATGCAATAAATTATCTTTATTATTTATTATTATGACACCTACAATACACACGATAACTGTGTACACATGACACCGACAATACACACGATAACTGTGTACATATGACTCCTACAATGCACACGATAACAGTACATATATGACACCTACAATACACATGATAACTGTGTACATATGGCACTTACAATACACGCGATAACTGTGTACATATGACACCTACAATACACACGATAACTGTGTACATATGGCATCTACAATACACACGATGACAGTGTAATTATGAAACCTACAATACACACGATAACTGAGTACATTTGAAACCTACAATATACACGATAACTGTGTACACATGGCATCTACAATACACACAATAACAGTGTACACATGAAACCTACAGTACACACGATAACTGTGTACATATGGCAGCTACAATACACACGATAACTGTGTACATATGACACCTACAGTACACACGAAAACTGTGTACATATGACACCTACAATACACACAATAAGTGAGTACATATGGCATCCACAATACACACGATGACGGTGTACATATGAAACCTGCAATACACACGATAACTGTGTACATATGACACCTACAGTACACACGAAAACTGTGTACATATGAAACCTACAATACACACGATAACTGTGTACATATGGCATTTACATTACACACGATGACAGTCTACATATGAAACCAACAATACACACGATAACTGTGTACATATGACACGTACAATACACACGATAACTGTGTACATATGACCCCTACAATACACACGATAAGTGAGTACATATGGCATCTACAATACACACGATGACAGTGTACATATGATACATACAATACACACGATAACTCTGTAAATACGACACCTACAGTACACACGAAAACTGTGTACATATGAAACCTACAATACACACGATAACTGTGTACATATGACACTTAAACTACACACGATAACTGTGTACATATGACACCTACAATACACACGATAACTGTGTACATATGACACCCACAATACACACTATAACTGTGTACATATGACCCCTGCAATACACACAATAACTGTGTACATATGACACCTACAATACACAAGATAACAGTGTACATATGACACCTATAATACACACGATAACTGTGTACATATGACACCTACAATACACACGATAACTGTGTACACATGACACCGACAATAAACACGATAACTGTACATATGTTACACCTACAATAGACATGATAACTGTGAACATATGGCATCTACAATACACACGATAACTGTGTACATATGACACCTACAATACACACGATAACTGTGTACTTATGACACCTACAATACACACGCTAACTGTGTACATATGACACCTACAATACACACAATAAGTGAGTACATATGGCATCTACAATACACACGATGACGGTGTACATATGAAACCTGCAATACACACGATGATAGTGTACATATGACACCTACAGTACACACGAAAACTGTGTTCATATGAAACCTACAATACACACGATAACTGTGTACATATGGCATCTACAATACACACGATGACAGTGTACACATGAAACCTACAGTACACACGATAACTGTGTACATATGACACGTACAATACACACGATAACTGTGTACATATGACCCCTACAATACACACGATAAGTGAGTACATATGGCATCTACAATACACACGATGACAGTGTACATATGAAACATACAATACACACGATAACTCTGTAAATACGACACCTACAGTACACACGAAAACTGTGTACATATGAAACCTACAATACACACGATAACTGTGTACATATGACACTTAAACTACACACGATAACTGTGTACATATGACACCTACAATGCACACGATAACTGTGTACATATGACACCCACAATACACACTATAACTGTGTACATATGACCCCTGCAATACACACAATAACTGTGTACATATGACACCTACATTACACAAGATAACAGTGTACATATGACACCTATAATACACACGATAACTGTGTACATATGACACCTACAATACACACGATAACTGTGTACACATGACACCGACAATAAACACGATAACTGTACATATGTGACACCTACAATAGACATGATAACTGTGAACATATGGCATCTACAATACACACGATAACTGTGTACATATGGCATCTACAATACACACGATAACTGTGTACTTATGACACCTACAATACACACGCTAACTGTGTACATATGGCACTTACAATACACACGATAACTGTGTACATATGACACCTACAATACACACGATAACTGTGTACATATGGCATCTGCAATACACACGATGATAGTGTACATATGAAACCTACAATACACACGATAACTGTGTACATTTGAAACCTACAATATACACGATAACTGTGTACACATGGCATCTACAATACACACGATGACAGTGTACACATGAAACCTACAGTACACACGATAACTGTGTACATATGGCAGCTACAATACACACGATAACTGTGTACATAAGAAACCTACAATACACACGATAACTGTGTACATATGGCATCTACAATACACACGATGACAGTGTACATATGAAACCTACAATACACACGATAACTGTGTACATATGACACCTACAGTACACACGAAAACTGTGTACATATGACACGTACAATACACACGATAAGTGAGTACATATGGCATCTACAATACACACGATGACAGTGTACATATGAAACATACAATACACACGATAACTCTGTACATACGACACCTACAGTACACACGAAAACTGTGTACATATGAAACCTACAATACACACGATAACTGAGTACATATGACACCTACAATACACACTATAACTGTGTACATATGACACCTGCAATACACACAATAACTTTGTACATATGACACCTACAATACACACGATAACAGTGTACATATGACACCTATAATACACACGATAACTGTGTACATATAAACTGATGGAAACACTGTATTTCTAAGGATGCAATAAATTATCTTTATTATTTATTATTATGACACCGACAATACACACGATAACTGTGTACATATGACATCTACAATACACACGATAAGTGAGTACATATGACACATACAATACACACGATGACTGTGTACATGTGACACCTACAATACACACGATAACTGTACATATATGACACCTACAATACACATGATAACTGTGTACATATGGTACTTTCAATACACATGATAGCTGTGTACATGTGACACCTACAATACACACGATAACTGTGTACATATGACACCTACAATACACTCGATAACTGTACATTTGAAATATACAATACACACGATAACTGTGTACATATGACACCTACAACACACACGATAACTTTGTACATATAGCAACTACAATACACACGATAACTGTGTACATATGACACCTACAATTCACATGATAACTGTGTACATTTTAAACCTATAATATATAGGATAACTGTGTACATATGAAACCTACACTACACGCGATAACTGTGTACATATGAAACCTACACTACACACGATACCTGTGTACATTTGAAACCTACAATACACACGATAACTGTGTTCATATGAAACCTACACTACACACGATAACTGTGTACATATGAAACCTACACTACACACGATAACTGTGTACATATGACACCTACAATACACACGATTAGTGTGTACATATGACACATAGAATACACACGATAACTGTACATATTTGACACCTACAATACACATGATAACTGTGTACATATGGCACTTACAATACACACGATAACTGTGTACATATGACACCTACAATACACACGATAACTGTGTACATATGGCATCTACAATACACACGATGACAGTGTACATATGAAAGCTACAATACGCACGATAACTGTGTACATTTGAAACCAACAATATACACCATAACTGTGTACACATGGCATCTACAATACACACGATGACAGTGTACACATGAAACCTACAATACACACGATAACTGTGTACATATGACAGCTACAATACACACGATAACTGTGTACATATGAAACCGACAATACACACGATAACTGTGTACATATGGCATTTACAATACACACGATGACAGTCTACATATGAAAATAACAATACACACGATAACTGTGTACATATGACACGTACAATACACACGATAACTGTGTACATATGACCCCTACAAGACACACGATAAGTGAGTACATATGGCATTTACAATACACACGATGACAGTGTACACATGAAACCTACAATACACACGATAACTGTGTACATATGACAGCTACAATACACACGATAACTGTGTACATATGAAACCTACAATACACACGATAACTGTGTACATATGGCGTCTACAATATACACGATGACAGTGAACATATGAAACCTACAATACACACGATAACTGTGTATATATGACACCTACAGTACACACGAAAACTGTGTACATATGACACCTACAATACACACAATAAGTGAGTACATATGGCATCTACAATACACACGATGACGGTGTACATATGAAACCTGCAATACGCACGATAACTGTGAACAAATGAAACCGACAATACACACGATAACTGTGTACATATGGCATTTACAATACACACGATGACAATCTACATATGAAAATAACAATACACACGATAACTGTGTACATATGACACGTACAATACACACGATAACTGTGTACATATGACCCCTACAAGACACACGATAAGTGAGTACATATGGCATCTACAATACACACGATGACAGTGTACATATGAAACATACAATACACACGATAACTCTGTACATATGAAACCTACACTACACACGATAACTGTGTACATTTGAAACCTACAATACACACGATAACTGGGTACATATGACACCTACAATGCACACGATGAGTGTGTACATATGAAACCGACAATACACACGATAACTGTGTACATATGGCATTTACAATACACACGATGACAGTCTACATATGAAACCAACAATACACACGATAACTGTGTACATATGACACGTACAATACACACGATAAGTGAGTACATATGGCATCTACAATACACACGATGACAGTGTACATATGAAACATACAATACACACGATAACTCTGTACATATGAAACCTACACTACACACGATAACTGTGTACATTTGAAACCTACAATACACACGATAACTGTGTACATATGACACCTACAATGCACACGATGAGTGTGTACATATGACACTTACAATACACATGATAACTGTACATATATGACACCTACAATACACATGATAACTGTGTACATATGGCACTTACAATACACACGATAACTGTGTACATATGACACCTACAATACACACGATAACTGTGTACATATGGCATCTACAATACACACGATGACAGTGTACATATGAAACCTACAATACACACGATAACTGTGTACATTTGAAATCTACAATATACACGATAACTGTGTACACATGGCATCTACAATACACACGATGACAGTGTACACATGAAACCTACAGTACACACGATAACTGTGTACATATGGAAGCTACAATACACACGATAACTGTGTGCATATGAAACCTACAATACACACGATAACTGTGTACATATGGCATCTACAATACACACGATGACAGTGTACATATGAAACCTACAATACACACGATAAGTGAGTACATATGGCATCTACAATACACACGATGACAGTGTACATATGAAACATACAATACACACGATAACTCTGTACATACGACACCTACAGTACACACGAAAACTGTGTACATATGAAACCTACAATACACACGATAACTGTGTACATATGACACTTAAACTATACACGATAACTGTGTACATATGACACCTACAATACACACGATAACTGTGTACATATGACACCCACAATACACACTATAACTGTGTACATATGACACCTGCAATACACACAATAACTGTGTACATATGACCCCTACAATACACAAGATAACAGTGTACATATGACACCTATAATACACACGATAACTGTGTACATATGACACCTACAATACACACGATAACTGTGTACACATGGCACCGACAATACACACGATAACTGTACATATATGACACCTACAATAGACATGATAACTGTGAACATATGGCATCTACAATACACACGATGACAGTGTACACATGAAACCTACAATACACACGATAACTGTGTACATATGACAGCAACAATACACACGATAACTGTGTACATATGACACCTACAATACACACGATAACTGTGTACTTATGACACCTACAATACACACGCTAACTGTGTACATATGGCACTTACAATACACACGATAACTGTGTACATATGACACCTACAATACACACGATAACTGTGTACATATGGCATCTACAATACACACGATGATAGTGTACATATGAAACCTACAATACACACGATAACTGTGTACATTTGAAACCTACAATATACACGATAACTGTGTACACATGGCATCTACAATACACACGATGACAGTGTACACATGAAACCTACAGTACACACGATAACTGTGTACATATGGCAGCTACAATACACACGATAACTGTGTACATAAGAAACCTACAATACACACGATAACTGTGTACATATGGCATCTACAATACACACGATGACATTGTACATATGAAACCTACAATACACACGATAACTGTGTACATATGACACCTACAGTACACACGAAAACTGTGTACATATGACACCTAAAATACACACAATAAGTGAGTACATATGGCATCTACAATACACACGATGACGGTGTACATATGAAACCTGCAATACACACGATAACTGTGTACATATGACACCTACTGTACACACGAAAACTGTGTTCATATGAAACCTACAATACACACGATAACTGAGTACATATGGCATTTACAATACACACGATGACAGTCTACATATGAAACCAACAATACACACGATAACTGTGTACATATGACACCTACAGTACACACGAAAACTGTGTACATATGACACCTAAAATACACACAATAAGTGAGTACATATGGCATCTACAATACACACGATGACGGTGTACATATGAAACCTGCAATACACACGATAACTGTGTACATATGACACCTACAGTACACACGAAAACTGTGTTCATATGAAACCTACAATACACACGATAAATGTGTACATATGGCATTTACAATACACACGATGACAGTCTACATATGAAACCAACAATACACACGAAAACTGTGTACATATGAAACATACAATACACACGATAACTGTGTACATATGACACCCACAATACACACTATAACTGTGTACATATGACACCTGCAATACACACAATAACTGTGTACATATTACACCTACAATACACACGATAACAGTGTACATATGACACCTATAATACACACGATAACTGTGTACATATAAATTGATGGAAACACTGTATTTCTAAGGATGCAATAAATTATCTTTATTATTTATTATTATGACACCTACAATACACACAATAACTGTGTACACATGACACCGACAATACACACGATAACTGTGTACATATGACATCTACAATACACACGATAAGTGAGTACATATGACACCTACAATACACACGATGACTGTGTACATGTGACACCTACAATACACACGATAACTGTACATGTATGACACCTACAATAGACATGATAACTGTGTACATATGGCACCTACAATACACACGATAACTCTGTACATATGACACCTACAATACACACGATAACAGTGTACATATGACACCTATAATACACACGATAACTGTGTACATATGACACCTACAATACACACGATAACTGTGTGCATACGACACCTACAGTACACACGAAAACTGTGTACATATGAAACATACAATACACACAGTGTACATATGACACCTATAACACACACGATAACTCTGTACATATGACACCTACAATACACACGATAACAGTGTACATATGACATCTACAATACACACGATAAGTGAGTACATATGACACCTACAATACACACGATAACTGTGTACATATCACACCTACAATACACCCGATAGCAGTGTACATATGACACCTATAATACACACGATAACTGTGTACATATGACACCTACAATACACACGATAACTGTGTACATACGACACCTACAGTACACACGAAAACTGTGTACATACGAAACCTACAATACACACGATAACTGTGTACATATGACACCTATAATACACACGATAACTGTGTACATATAAACTGATGGAAACACTGTATTTCTAAGGATGCAATAAATTATCTTTATTATTTATTATTATGACACCTACAATACACACGATAACTGTGTACACATGACACCGACAATACACACGATAACTGTGTACATATGACTCCTACAATGCACACGATAACAGTACATATATGACACCTACAATACACATGATAACTGTGTACATATGGCACTTACAATACACGCGATAACTGTGTACATATGAAACATACAATACACACGATAACTCTGTACATATGAAACCTACACTACACACGATAACTGTGTACATTTGAAACCTACAATACACACGATAACTGTGTACATATGACACCTACAATGCACACGATGAGTGTGTACATATGACACTTACAATACACATGATAACTGTACATATATGACACCTACAATACACATGATAACTGTGTACATATGGCACTTACAATACACACGATAACTGTGTACATATGACACCTACAATACACACGATAACTGTGTACATATGGCATCTACAATACACACGATGACAGTGTACATATGAAACCTACAATACACACGATAACTGTGTACATTTGAAATCTACAATATACACGATAACTGTGTACACATGGCATCTACAATACACACGATGACAGTGTACACATGAAACCTACAGTACACACGATAACTGTGTACATATGGAAGCTACAATACACACGATAACTGTGTGCATATGAAACCTACAATACACACGATAACTGTGTACATATGGCATCTACAATACACACGATGACAGTGTACATATGAAACCTACAATACACACGATAAGTGAGTACATATGGCATCTACAATACACACGATGACAGTGTACATATGAAACATACAATACACACGATAACTCTGTACATACGACACCTACAGTACACACGAAAACTGTGTACATATGAAACCTACAATACACACGATAACTGTGTACATATGACACTTAAACTATACACGATAACTGTGTACATATGACACCTACAATACACACGATAACTGTGTACATATGACACCCACAATACACACTATAACTGTGTTCATATGACACCTGCAATACACACAATAACTGTGTACATATGACCCCTACAATACACAAGATAACAGTGTACATATGACACCTATAATACACACGATAACTGTGTACATATGACACCTACAATACACACGATAACTGTGTACACATGGCACCGACAATACACACGATAACTGTACATATATGACACCTACAATAGACATGATAACTGTGAACATATGGCATCTACAATACACACGATGACAGTGTACACATGAAACCTACAATACACACGATAACTGTGTACATATGACAGCAACAATACACACGATAACTGTGTACATATGACACCTACAATACACACGATAACTGTGTACTTATGACACCTACAATACACACGCTAACTGTGTACATATGGCACTTACAATACACACGATAACTGTGTACATATGACACCTACAATACACACGATAACTGTGTACATATGGCATCTACAATACACACGATGATAGTGTACATATGAAACCTACAATACACACGATAACTGTGTACATTTGAAACCTACAATATACACGATAACTGTGTACACATGGCATCTACAATACACACGATGACAGTGTACACATGAAACCTACAGTACACACGATAACTGTGTACATATGGCAGCTACAATACACACGATAACTGTGTACATAAGAAACCTACAATACACACGATAACTGTGTACATATGGCATCTACAATACACACGATGACATTGTACATATGAAACCTACAATACACACGATAACTGTGTACATATGACACCTACAGTACACACGAAAACTGTGTACATATGACACCTAAAATACACACAATAAGTGAGTACATATGGCATCTACAATACACACGATGACGGTGTACATATGAAACCTGCAATACACACGATAACTGTGTACATATGACACCTACTGTACACACGAAAACTGTGTTCATATGAAACCTACAATACACACGATAAATGTGTACATATGGCATTTACAATACACACGATGACAGTCTACATATGAAACCAACAATACACACGAAAACTGTGTACATATGAAACATACAATACACACGATAACTGTGTACATATGACACCCACAATACACACTATAACTGTGTACATATGACACCTGCAATACACACAATAACTGTGTACATATTACACCTACAATACACACGATAACAGTGTACATATGACACCTATAATACACACGATAACTGTGTACATATAAATTGATGGAAACACTGTATTTCTAAGGATGCAATAAATTATCTTTATTATTTATTATTATGACACCTACAATACACACAATAACTGTGTACACATGACACCGACAATACACACGATAACTGTGTACATATGACATCTACAATACACACGATAAGTGAGTACATATGACACCTACAATACACACGATGACTGTGTACATGTGACACCTACAATACACACGATAACTGTACATGTATGACACCTACAATAGACATGATAACTGTGTACATATGGCACCTACAATACACACGATAACTCTGTACATATGACACCTACAATACACACGATAACAGTGTACATATGACACCTATAATACACACGATAACTGTGTACATATGACACCTACAATACACACGATAACTGTGTGCATACGACACCTACAGTACACACGAAAACTGTGTACATATGAAACATACAATACACACAGTGTACATATGACACCTATAACACACACGATAACTCTGTACATATGACACCTACAATACACACGATAACAGTGTACATATGACATCTACAATACACACGATAAGTGAGTACATATGACACCTACAATACACACGATAACTGTGTACATATCACACCTACAATACACCCGATAGCAGTGTACATATGACACCTATAATACACACGATAACTGTGTACATATGACACCTACAATACACACGATAACTGTGTACATACGACACCTACAGTACACACGAAAACTGTGTACATACGAAACCTACAATACACACGATAACTGTGTACATATGACACCTATAATACACACGATAACTGTGTACATATAAACTGATGGAAACACTGTATTTCTAAGGATGCAATAAATTATCTTTATTATTTATTATTATGACACCTACAATACACACGATAACTGTGTACACATGACACCGACAATACACACGATAACTGTGTACATATGACTCCTACAATGCACACGATAACAGTACATATATGACACCTACAATACACATGATAACTGTGTACATATGGCACTTACAATACACGCGATAACTGTGTACATATGAAACATACAATACACACGATAACTCTGTACATATGAAACCTACACTACACACGATAACTGTGTACATTTGAAACCTACAATACACACGATAACTGTGTACATATGACACCTACAATGCACACGATGAGTGTGTACATATGACACTTACAATACACATGATAACTGTACATATATGACACCTACAATACACATGATAACTGTGTACATATGGCACTTACAATACACACGATAACTGTGTACATATGACACCTACAATACACACGATAACTGTGTACATATGGCATCTACAATACACACGATGACAGTGTACATATGAAACCTACAATACACACGATAACTGTGTACATTTGAAATCTACAATATACACGATAACTGTGTACACATGGCATCTACAATACACACGATGACAGTGTACACATGAAACCTACAGTACACACGATAACTGTGTACATATGGAAGCTACAATACACACGATAACTGTGTGCATATGAAACCTACAATACACACGATAACTGTGTACATATGGCATCTACAATACACACGATGACAGTGTACATATGAAACCTACAATACACACGATAAGTGAGTACATATGGCATCTACAATACACACGATGACAGTGTACATATGAAACATACAATACACACGATAACTCTGTACATACGACACCTACAGTACACACGAAAACTGTGTACATATGAAACCTACAATACACACGATAACTGTGTACATATGACACTTAAACTATACACGATAACTGTGTACATATGACACCTACAATACACACGATAACTGTGTACATATGACACCCACAATACACACTATAACTGTGTACATATGACACCTGCAATACACACAATAACTGTGTACATATGACCCCTACAATACACAAGATAACAGTGTACATATGACACCTATAATACACACGATAACTGTGTACATATGACACCTACAATACACACGATAACTGTGTACACATGGCACCGACAATACACACGATAACTGTACATATATGACACCTACAATAGACATGATAACTGTGAACATATGGCATCTACAATACACACGATGACAGTGTACACATGAAACCTACAATACACACGATAACTGTGTACATATGACAGCAACAATACACACGATAACTGTGTACATATGACACCTACAATACACACGATAACTGTGTACTTATGACACCTACAATACACACGCTAACTGTGTACATATGGCACTTACAATACACACGATAACTGTGTACATATGACACCTACAATACACACGATAACTGTGTACATATGGCATCTACAATACACACGATGATAGTGTACATATGAAACCTACAATACACACGATAACTGTGTACATTTGAAACCTACAATATACACGATAACTGTGTACACATGGCATCTACAATACACACGATGACAGTGTACACATGAAACCTACAGTACACACGATAACTGTGTACATATGGCAGCTACAATACACACGATAACTGTGTACATAAGAAACCTACAATACACACGATAACTGTGTACATATGGCATCTACAATACACACGATGACATTGTACATATGAAACCTACAATACACACGATAACTGTGTACATATGACACCTACAGTACACACGAAAACTGTGTACATATGACACCTAAAATACACACAATAAGTGAGTACATATGGCATCTACAATACACACGATGACGGTGTACATATGAAACCTGCAATACACACGATAACTGTGTACATATGACACCTACTGTACACACGAAAACTGTGTTCATATGAAACCTACAATACACACGATAACTGAGTACATATGGCATTTACAATACACACGATGACAGTCTACATATGAAACCAACAATACACACGAAAACTGTGTACATATGAAACCTACAATACACACGATAACTGTGTACATATGACACCTACAGTACACACGAAAACTGTGTACATATGACACCTAAAATACACACAATAAGTGAGTACATATGGCATCTACAATACACACGATGACGGTGTACATATGAAACCTGCAATACACACGATAACTGTGTACATATGACACCTACAGTACACACGAAAACTGTGTTCATATGAAACCTACAATACACACGATAAATGTGTACATATGGCATTTACAATACACACGATGACAGTCTACATATGAAACCAACAATACACACGAAAACTGTGTACATATGAAACATACAATACACACGATAACTGTGTACATATGACACCCACAATACACACTATAACTGTGTACATATGACACCTGCAATACACACAATAACTGTGTACATATTACACCTACAATACACACGATAACAGTGTACATATGACACCTATAATACACACGATAACTGTGTACATATAAATTGATGGAAACACTGTATTTCTAAGGATGCAATAAATTATCTTTATTATTTATTATTATGACACCTACAATACACACAATAACTGTGTACACATGACACCGACAATACACACGATAACTGTGTACATATGACATCTACAATACACACGATAAGTGAGTACATATGACACCTACAATACACACGATGACTGTGTACATGTGACACCTACAATACACACGATAACTGTACATGTATGACACCTACAATAGACATGATAACTGTGTACATATGGCACCTACAATACACACGATAACTCTGTACATATGACACCTACAATACACACGATAACAGTGTACATATGACACCTATAATACACACGATAACTGTGTACATATGACACCTACAATACACACGATAACTGTGTGCATACGACACCTACAGTACACACGAAAACTGTGTACATATGAAACCTACAATACACACAGTGTACATATGACACCTATAACACACACGATAACTCTGTACATATGACACCTACAATACACACGATAACAGTGTACATATGACATCTACAATACACACGATAAGTGAGTACATATGACACCTACAATACACACGATAACTGTGTACATATCACACCTACAATACACCCGATAGCAGTGTACATATGACACCTATAATACACACGATAACTGTGTACATATGACACCTACAATACACACGATAACTGTGTACATACGACACCTACAGTACACTCAAAAACTGTGTACATACGAAACCTACAATACACACGATAACTGTACATATATGACACCTACAATACACATGATAACTGTGTACATATGGCACTTACAATACACACGATAACTGTGTACATATGACACCTACAATACACACGATAACTGTGTACATATGGCATCTACAATACACACGATGACAGTGTACATATGAAACCTACAATACACACGATAACTGTGTACATATGGAATCTACAATACACACGATGACAGTGTACATATGAAACCTACAATACACACGATAACTGTGTACATATGACACCTACAGTACACACGAAAACTGTGTACATATGACACCTATAATACACACGATAACTGTGTACATATAAACTGATGGAAACACTGTATTTCTAAGGATGCAATAAATTATCTTTATTATTTATTATTATGACACCTACAATACACACGATAACTGTGTACACATGACACCGACAATACACACGATAACTGTGTACATATGACTCCTACAATGCACACGATAACAGTACATATATGACACCTACAATACACATGATAACTGTGTACATATGGCACTTACAATACACGCGATAACTGTGTACATATGACACCTACAATACACACGATAACTGTGTACATATGGCATCTACAATACACACGATGACAGTGTAATTATGAAACCTACAATACACACGATAACTGAGTACATTTGAAACCTACAATATACACGATAACTGTGTACACATGGCATCTACAATACACACAATAACAGTGTACACATGAAACCTACAGTACACACGATAACTGTGTACATATGGCAGCTACAATACACACGATAACTGTGTACATATGACACCTACAGTACACACGAAAACTGTGTACATATGACACCTACAATACACACAATAAGTGAGTACATATGGCATCCACAATACACACGATGACGGTGTACATATGAAACCTGCAATACACACGATAACTGTGTACATATGACACCTACAGTACACACGAAAACTGTGTACATATGAAACCTACAATACACACGATAACTGTGTACATATGGCATTTACATTACACACGATGACAGTCTACATATGAAACCAACAATACACACGATAACTGTGTACATATGACACGTACAATACACACGATAACTGTGTACATATGACCCCTACAATACACACGATAAGTGAGTACATATGGCATCTACAATACACACGATGACAGTGTACATATGATACATACAATACACACGATAACTCTGTAAATACGACACCTACAGTACACACGAAAACTGTGTACATATGAAACCTACAATACACACGATAACTGTGTACATATGACACTTAAACTACACACGATAACTGTGTACATATGACACCTACAATACACACGATAACTGTGTACATATGACACCCACAATACACACTATAACTGTGTACATATGACCCCTGCAATACACACAATAACTGTGTACATATGACACCTACAATACACAAGATAACAGTGTACATATGACACCTATAATACACACGATAACTGTGTACATATGACACCTACAATACACACGATAACTGTGTACACATGACACCGACAATAAACACGATAACTGTACATATGTGACACCTACAATAGACATGATAACTGTGAACATATGGCATCTACAATACACACGATAACTGTGTACATATGACACCTACAATACACACGATAACTGTGTACTTATGACACCTACAATACACACGCAAACTGTGTACATATGACACCTACAATACACACAATAAGTGAGTACATATGGCATCTACAATACACACGATGACGGTGTACATATGAAACCTGCAATACACACGATGATAGTGTACATATGACACCTACAGTACACACGAAAACTGTGTTCATATGAAACCTACAATACACACGATAACTGTGTACATATGGCATCTACAATACACACGATGACAGTGTACACATGAAACCTACAGTACACACGATAACTGTGTACATATGACACGTACAATACACACGATAACTGTGTACATATGACCCCTACAATACACACGATAAGTGAGTACATATGGCATCTACAATACACACGATGACAGTGTACATATGAAACATACAATACACACGATAACTCTGTAAATACGACACCTACAGTACACACGAAAACTGTGTACATATGAAACCTACAATACACACGATAACTGTGTACATATGACACTTAAACTACACACGATAACTGTGTACATATGACACCTACAATGCACACGATAACTGTGTACATATGACACCCACAATACACACTATAACTGTGTACATATGACCCCTGCAATACACACAATAACTGTGTACATATGACACCTACATTACACAAGATAACAGTGTACATATGACACCTATAATACACACGATAACTGTGTACATATGACACCTACAATACACACGATAACTGTGTACACATGACACCGACAATAAACACGATAACTGTACATATGTGACACCTACAATAGACATGATAACTGTGAACATATGGCATCTACAATACACACGATAACTGTGTACATATGACACCTACAATACACACGATAACTGTGTACTTATGACACCTACAATACACACGCTAACTGTGTACATATGGCACTTACAATACACACGATAACTGTGTACATATGACACCTACAATACACACGATAACTGTGTACATATGGCATCTGCAATACACACGATGATAGTGTACATATGAAACCTACAATACACACAATAACTGTGTACATTTGAAACCTACAATATACACGATAACTGTGTACACATGGCATCTACAATACACACGATGACAGTGTACACATGAAACCTACAGTACACACGATAACTGTGTACATATGGCAGCTACAATACACACGATAACTGTGTACATAAGAAACCTACAATACACACGATAACTGTGTACATATGGCATCTACAATACACACGATGACAGTGTACATATGAAACCTACAATACACACGATAACTGTGTACATATGACACCTACAGTACACACGAAAACTGTGTACATATGACACGTACAATACACACGATAAGTGAGTACATATGGCATCTACAATACACACGATGACATTGTACATATGAAACATACAATACACACGATAACTCTGTACATACGACACCTACAGTACACACGAAAACTGTGTACATATGAAACCTACAATACACACGATAACTGAGTACATATGACACCCACAATACACACTATAACTGTGTACATATGACACCTGCAATACACACAATAACTTTGTACATATGACACCTACAATACACACGATAACAGTGTACATATGACACCTATAATACACACGATAACTGTGTACATATAAACTGATGGAAACACTGTATTTCTAAGGATGCAATAAATTATCTTTATTATTTATTATTATGACACCGACAATACACACGATAACTGTGTACATATGACATCTACAATACACACGATAAGTGAGTACATATGACACCTACAATACACACGATAACTGTGTACATATCACACCTACAATACACACGATAACAGTGTACATATGACACCTATAATACACACGATAACTGTGTACATATGACACCTACAATACACACGATAACTGTGTACATACGACACCTACAGTACACACGAAAACTGTGTACATATGGCACTTACAATACACACTATAACTGTGTACATATGACACCTACAATACACACGATAACTGTGTACATATGGCATCTACAATACACACGATGATAGTGTACATATGAAACCTACAATACACACGATAACTGTGTACATTTGAAACCTACAATATACACGATAACTGTGTACACATGGCATCTACAATACACACGATGACAGTGTACACATGAAACCTACAGTACACACGATAACTGTGTACATATGGCAGCTACAATACACACGATAACTGTGTACATAAGAAACCTACAATACACACGATAACTGTGTACATATGCATCTACAATACACACGATGACAGTGTACATATGAAACCTACAATACACACGATAACTGTGTACATATGACACCTACAGTACACACGAAAACTGTGTACATATGACACGTACAATACACACGATAAGTGAGTACATATGGCATCTACAATACACACGATGACAGTGTACATATGGCATCTACAATACACACGATGACAGTCTACATATGAAACCAACAATACACACGATAACTGTGTACATATGACACGTACAATACACACGATAACTGTGTACATATGACCCCTACAATACACACGATAAGTGAGTACATATGGCATCTACAATACACACGATGACAGTGTACATATGATACATACAATACACACGATAACTCTGTAAATACGACACCTACAGTACACACGAAAACTGTGTACATATGAAACCTACAATACACACGATAACTGTGTACATATGACACTTAAACTACACACGATAACTGTGTACATATGACACCTACAATACACACGATAACTGTGTACATATGACACCCACAATACACACTATAACTGTGTACATATGACCCCTGCAATACACACAATAACTGTGTACATATGACACCTACAATACACAAGATAACAGTGTACATATGACACCTATAATACACACGATAACTGTGTACATATGACACCTACAATACACACGATAACTGTGTACACATGACACCGACAATAAACACGATAACTGTACATATGTGACACCTACAATAGACATGATAACTGTGAACATATGGCATCTACAATACACACGATAACTGTGTACATATGACACCTACAATACACACGATAACTGTGTACTTATGACACCTACAATACACACGCAAACTGTGTACATATGACACCTACAATACACACAATAAGTGAGTACATATGGCATCTACAATACACACGATGACGGTGTACATATGAAACCTGCAATACACACGATGATAGTGTACATATGACACCTACAGTACACACGAAAACTGTGTTCATATGAAACCTACAATACACACGATAACTGTGTACATATGGCATCTACAATACACACGATGACAGTGTACACATGAAACCTACAGTACACACGATAACTGTGTACATATGACACGTACAATACACACGATAACTGTGTACATATGACCCCTACAATACACACGATAAGTGAGTACATATGGCATCTACAATACACACGATGACAGTGTACATATGAAACATACAATACACACGATAACTCTGTAAATACGACACCTACAGTACACACGAAAACTGTGTACATATGAAACCTACAATACACACGATAACTGTGTACATATGACACTTAAACTACACACGATAACTGTGTACATATGACACCTACAATGCACACGATAACTGTGTACATATGACACCCACAATACACACTATAACTGTGTACATATGACCCCTGCAATACACACAATAACTGTGTACATATGACACCTACATTACACAAGATAACAGTGTACATATGACACCTATAATACACACGATAACTGTGTACATATGACACCTACAATACACACGATAACTGTGTACACATGACACCGACAATAAACACGATAACTGTACATATGTGACACCTACAATAGACATGATAACTGTGAACATATGGCATCTACAATACACACGATAACTGTGTACATATGACACCTACAATACACACGATAACTGTGTACTTATGACACCTACAATACACACGCTAACTGTGTACATATGGCACTTACAATACACACGATAACTGTGTACATATGACACCTACAATACACACGATAACTGTGTACATATGGCATCTGCAATACACACGATGATAGTGTACATATGAAACCTACAATACACACAATAACTGTGTACATTTGAAACCTACAATATACACGATAACTGTGTACACATGGCATCTACAATACACACGATGACAGTGTACACATGAAACCTACAGTACACACGATAACTGTGTACATATGGCAGCTACAATACACACGATAACTGTGTACATAAGAAACCTACAATACACACGATAACTGTGTACATATGGCATCTACAATACACACGATGACAGTGTACATATGAAACCTACAATACACACGATAACTGTGTACATATGACACCTACAGTACACACGAAAACTGTGTACATATGACACGTACAATACACACGATAAGTGAGTACATATGGCATCTACAATACACACGATGACATTGTACATATGAAACATACAATACACACGATAACTCTGTACATACGACACCTACAGTACACACGAAAACTGTGTACATATGAAACCTACAATACACACGATAACTGAGTACATATGACACCCACAATACACACTATAACTGTGTACATATGACACCTGCAATACACACAATAACTTTGTACATATGACACCTACAATACACACGATAACAGTGTACATATGACACCTATAATACACACGATAACTGTGTACATATAAACTGATGGAAACACTGTATTTCTAAGGATGCAATAAATTATCTTTATTATTTATTATTATGACACCGACAATACACACGATAACTGTGTACATATGACATCTACAATACACACGATAAGTGAGTACATATGACACCTACAATACACACGATAACTGTGTACATATCACACCTACAATACACACGATAACAGTGTACATATGACACCTATAATACACACGATAACTGTGTACATATGACACCTACAATACACACGATAACTGTGTACATACGACACCTACAGTACACACGAAAACTGTGTACATATGGCACTTACAATACACACTATAACTGTGTACATATGACACCTACAATACACACGATAACTGTGTACATATGGCATCTACAATACACACGATGATAGTGTACATATGAAACCTACAATACACACGATAACTGTGTACATTTGAAACCTACAATATACACGATAACTGTGTACACATGGCATCTACAATACACACGATGACAGTGTACACATGAAACCTACAGTACACACGATAACTGTGTACATATGGCAGCTACAATACACACGATAACTGTGTACATAAGAAACCTACAATACACACGATAACTGTGTACATATGCATCTACAATACACACGATGACAGTGTACATATGAAACCTACAATACACACGATAACTGTGTACATATGACACCTACAGTACACACGAAAACTGTGTACATATGACACGTACAATACACACGATAAGTGAGTACATATGGCATCTACAATACACACGATGACAGTGTACATATGGCATCTACAATACACACGATGACAGTGTACACATGAAACCTACAGTACACACGATAACTGTGTACATATGGCAGCTACAATACACACGATAACTGTGTACATAAGAAACCTACAATACACACGATAACTGTGTACATATGAAACCTACAATACACATGATAACTGTGTACATATGACACCTACAGTACACACGATAACTGTGTACATAAGAAACCTACAATACACACGATGACAGTGTACATATGAAACCTACAATACACATGATAACTGTGTACATATGACACCTACAGTACACACGAAAACTGTGTACATATGACACCTACAATACACACAATAAGTGAGTACATATGGCATCTACAATACACACGATAACTGTGTACATAAGAAACCTACAATACACACGATGACAGTGTACATATGAAACCTACAATACACATGATAACTGTGTACATATGACACCTACAGTACACACGAAAACTGTGTACATATGACACCTACAATACACACAATAAGTGAGTACATATGGCATCTACAATACACACGATGACGGTGTACATATGAAACCTGCAATACACACGATAACTGTGTACATATGACACCTACAGTACACACGAAAACTGTGTTCATATGAAACCTACAATACACACGATAACTGTGTACATATGGCATTTACAATACACACGATGACAGTCTACATATGAAACCAACAATACACACGATAACTGTGTACATATGACACGTACAATACACACGATAACAGTGTACATATGAAACCTACAATACACATGATAACTGTGTACATATGACACCTACAGTACACACGAAAACTGTGTACATAAGAAACCTACAATACACACGATGACAGTGTACATATGAAACCTACAATACACATGATAACTGTGTACATATGACACCTACAGTACACACGAAAACTGTGTACATATGACACCTACAATACACACAATAAGTGAGTACATATGGCATCTACAATACACACGATGACAGTGTACATATGAAACATACAATACACACGATAACTCTGTAAATACGACACCTACAGTACACACGAAAACTGTGTACATATGAAACCTACAATACACACGATAACTGTGTACATATGACACTTAAACTACACACGATAACTGTGTACATATGACACATACAATACACACGATAACTGTGTACATATGACACCCACAATACACACTATAACTGTGTACATATGACCCCTGCAATACACACAATAACTGTGTACATATGACACTTAAACTACACACGATAACTGTGTACATATGACACCTACAATACACACGATAACTGTGAACATATGACACCCACAATACACACTATAACTGTGTACATATGACCCCTGCAATACACACAATAACTGTGTACATATGACACCTACAATACACAAGATAACAGTGTACATATGAAACCTACAATACACATGATAACTGTGTACATATGACACCTACAGTACACACGAAAACTGTGTACATAAGAAACCTACAATACACACGATGACAGTGTACATATGAAACCTACAATACACATGATAACTGTGTACATATGACACCTACAGTACACACGAAAACTGTGTACATATGACACCTACAATACACACAATAAGTGAGTACATATGGCATCTACAATACACACGATGACGGTGTACATATGAAACCTGCAATACACACGATAACTGTGTACATATGACACCTACAGTACACACGAAAACTGTGTTCATATGAAACCTACAATACACACGATAACTGTGTACATATGGCATTTACAATACACACGATGACAGTCTACATATGAAACCACCAATACACACGATAACTGTGTACATATGACACGTACAATACACACGATAACTGTGTACATATGACCCCTACAATACACACGATAAGTGAGTACATATGGCATCTACAATACACACGATGACAGTGTACATATGAAACATACAATACACACGATAACTCTGTAAATACGACACCTACAGTACACACGAAAACTGTGTACATATGAAACCTACAATACACACGATAACTGTGTACATATGATACTTAAACTACACACGATAACTGTGTACATATGACACCTACAATACACACGATAACTGTGTACATATGACACCCACAATACACACTATAACTGTGTACATATGACCCCTGCAATACACACAATAACTGTGTACATATGACACCTACAATACACAAGATAACAGTGTACATATGACACCTATAATACACACGATAACTGTGTACATATGACACCTACAATACACACGATAACTGTGTACACATGACACCGACAATAAACACGATAACTGTACATATGTGACACCTACAATAGACATGATAACTGTGAACATATGGCATCTACAATACACACGATAACTGTGTACATATGACACCTACAATACACACGATAACTGTGTACTTATGACACCTACAATACACACGCTAACTGTGTACATATGGCACTTACAATACACACGATAACTGTGTACATATGACACCTACAATACACACGATAACTGTGTACATATGGCATCTGCAATACACACGATGATAGTGTACATATGAAACCTACAATACACACGATAACTGTGTACATTTGAAACCTACAATATACACGATAACTGTGTACACATGGCATCTACAATACACACGATGACAGTGTACACATGAAACCTACAGTACACACGATAACTGTGTACATATGGCAGCTACAATACACACGATAACTGTGTACATAAGAAACCTACAATACACACGATAACTGTGTACATATGGCATCTACAATACACACGATGACAGTGTACATATGAAACCTACAATACACACGATAACTGTGTACATATGACACCTACAGTACACACGAAAACTGTGTACATATGACACGTACAATACACACGATAAGTGAGTACATATGGCATCTACAATACACACGATGACAGTGTACATATGAAACATACAATACACACGATAACTCTGTACATACGACACCTACAGTACACACGAAAACTGTGTACATATGAAACCTACAATACACACGATAACTGAGTACATATGACACCCACAATACACACTATAACTGTGTACATATGACACCTGCAATACACACAATAACTTTGTACATATGACACCTACAATACACACGATAACAGTGTACATATGACACCTATAATACACACGATAACTGTGTACATATAAACTGATGGAAACACTGTATTTCTAAGGATGCAATAAATTATCTTTATTATTTATTATTATGACACCGACAATACACACGATAACTGTGTACATATGACATCTACAATACACACGATAAGTGAGTACATATGACACATACAATACACACGATGACTGTGTACATGTGACACCTACAATACACACGATAACTGTACATATATGACACCTACAATAGACATGATAACTGTGTACATATGGCACCTACAATACACACGATAACTGTGTACATATGACACCTACAATACACACGATAACAGTATACATATGACACCTATAATACACACGATAACTGTGTACATATGACACCTACAATACACACGATAACTGTGTACATACGACACCTACAGTACACACGAAAACTGTGTACATATGAAACCTACAATACACACAGTGTACATATGACACCTATAACACACACGATAACTGTGTACATATGACACCTACAATACACACGATAATTGTGTACACATGACACCGACAATACACACGATAACTGTGTACATATGACATCTACAATACACACGATAAGTGAGTACATATGACACCTACAATACACACGATAACTGTGTACATATCACACCTACAATACACACGATAACAGTGTACATATGACACCTATAATACACACGATAACTGTGTACATATGACACCTACAATACACACGATAACTGTGTACATACGACACCTACAGTACACACGAAAACTGTGTACATATGGCACTTACAATACACACTATAACTGTGTACATATGACACCTACAATACACACGATAACTGTGTACATATGGCATCTACAATACACACGATGATAGTGTACATATGAAACCTACAATACACACGATAACTGTGTACATTTGAAACCTACAATATACACGATAACTGTGTACACATGGCATCTACAATACACACGATGACAGTGTACACATGAAACCTACAGTACACACGAT
The DNA here is from genome assembly GCF_978046115.1 of Saccoglossus kowalevskii. NCBI lineage: Eukaryota > Metazoa > Hemichordata > Enteropneusta > Harrimaniidae > Saccoglossus > Saccoglossus kowalevskii. Next base: position 1,030,584 of record NC_140655.1, read on the forward strand.
AACTGTGTACATATGGCAGCTACAATACACACGATAACTGTGTACATAAAAAACCTACAATACACACGATAACTGTGTACATATGACACCTACAGTACACACGAAAACTGTGTACATATGACACGTACAATACACACGATAAGTGAGTACATATGGCATCTACAATACACACGATGACAGTGTACATATGAAACATACAATACACACGATAACTCTGTACATACGACACCTACAGTACACACGAAAACTGTGTACATATGAAACCTACAATACACACGATAACTGTGTACATATGACACCCACAATACACACTATAACTATGTACATATGACACCTGCAATACACACAATAACTTTGTACATATGACACCTACAATACACACGATAACAGTGTACATATGACACCTATAATACACACGATAACTGTGTACATATAAACTGATGGAAACACTGTATTTCTAAGGATGCAATAAATTATCTTTATTATTTATTATTATGACACCTACAATACACACGATAACTGTGTACACATGACACCGACAATACACACGATAACTGTGTACATATGACATCTACAATACACACGATAAGTGAGTACATATGACACCTACAATACACACGATGACTGTGTACATGTGACACCTACAATACACACGATAACTGTACATATATGACACCTACAATAGAGATGATAACTGTGTACATATGGCACCTACAATACACACGATAACTGTGTACATATGACACCTACAATACACACGATAACAGTATACATATGACACCTATAATACACACGATAACTGTGTACATATGACACCTACAATACACACGATAACTGTGTACATACGACACATACAGTACACACGAAAACTGTGTACATATGAAACCTACAATACACACAGTGTACATATGACACCTATAACACACACGATAACTGTGTACATATGACACCTACAATACACACGATAATTGTGTACACATGACACCGACAATACACACGATAACTGTGTACATATGACATCTACAATACACACGATAAGTGAGTACATATGACACCTACAATACACACGATAACTGTGTACATATCACACCTACAATACACACGATAACAGTGTACATATGACACCTATAATACACACGATAACTGTGTACATATGACACCTACAATACACACGATAACTGTGTACATACGACACCTACAGTACACACGAAAACTGTGTACATATGGCACTTACAATACACACTATAACTGTGTACATATGACACCTACAATACACACGATAACTGTGTACATATGGCATCTACAATACACGCGATGATAGTGTACATATGAAACCTACAATACACACGATAATTGTGTACATTTGAAACCTACAATATACACGATAACTGTGTACACATGGCATCTGCAATACACACGATGACAGTGTACACATGAAACCTACAGTACACACGATAACTGTGTACATATGGCAGCTACAATACACACGATAACTGTGTACATAAGAAACCTACAATACACACGATAACTGTGTACATATGAAACCTACAATACACATGATAACTGTGTACATATGACACCTACAGTACACACGATAACTGTGTACATAAGAAACCTACAATACACACGATGACAGTGTACATATGAAACCTACAATACACATGATAACTGTGTACATATGACACCTACAGTACACACGAAAACTGTGTACATATGACACCTACAATACACACAATAAGTGAGTACATATGGCATCTACAATACACACGATGACGGTGTACATATGAAACCTGCAATACACACGATAACTGTGTACATATGACACCTACAGTACACACGAAAACTGTGTTCATATGAAACCTACAATACACACGATAACTGTGTACATATGGCATTTACAATACACACGATGACAGTCTACATATGAAACCAACAATACACACGATAACTGTGTACATATGACACGTACAATACACACGATAACTGTGTACATATGACCCCTACAATACACACGATAAGTGAGTACATATGGCATCTACAATACACACGATGACAGTGTACATATGAAACATACAATACACACGATAACTGTGTACATATGACACTTAAACTTCAAACGATAACTGTGTACATATGACACCTACAATACACACGATAACTGTGTACATATGACACCCACAATACACACTATAACTGTGTACATATGACACCTGCAATACACACAATAACTGTGTACATATGACACCTACAATACACACGATAACAGTGTACATATGACACCTATAATACACACGATAACTGTACATATAAACTGATGGAAACACTGTATTTCTAAGGATGCAATAAATTATCTTTATTATTTATTATTATGACACCTACAATACACACGATAACTGTGTACACATGACACCGACAATACACACGATAACTGTGTACATATGACATCTACAATACACACGATAAGTGAGTACATATGACACCTACAATACACACGATGACTGTGTACATGTGACACCTGCAATACACACGATAATTGTACATATATGACACCTACAATAGTCATGATAACTGTGTACATATGGCACCTACAATACACACGATAACTGTGTACATATGGCACCTACAATACACACGATAACAGTGTACATATGACACCTATAATACGCACGATAACTGTGTACATATGACACCTACAATACACACGATAACTGTGTACATACGACACCTACAGTACACACGAAAACTGTGTACATATGAAACTTACAATACACACAGTGTACATATGACACCTATAACACACACAATAACTGTGTACATATGACACCTACAATACACACGATAATTGTGTGCACAAGACACCGACAATACACACGATAACTGTGTACATATGACATCTACAATACACACGATAAGTGAGTACATATGACACCTACAATACACACGATAACTGTGTACATATCACACCTACAATACACACGATAACAGTGTACATATGACACCTATAATACACACGATAACTGTGTACATATGACACCTACAATACGCACGATAACTGTGTACATACGACACCTACAGTACACACGAAAACTGTGTACATATGAAACCTACAATACACACAGTGTACATATGACACCTATAATACACACGATAACTGTGTACATATGACACCTACAATACACACGATAACTGTGTACACATGAAACCGACAATACACACGATAACTGTGTACATATGACATCTACAATACACACGATAAGTGAGTACATATGACACCTACAATACACACGATGACTGTGTACATATGACACCTACAATACACACGATAACTGTACATATATGACACCTACAATAGACATGATAACTGTGTACATATGGCACCTACAAAACACACGATAACTGTGTACATATGACACCTACAATACACACGATAACTGTGTACATACGACACCTACAGTACACACGAAAACTGTGTACATATGGCACTTAAAATACACACTATAACTGTGTACATATGACACCTACAATACACACGATAACTGTGTACATATGGCATCTACAATACACGCGATGATAGTGTACATATGAAACCTACAATACACACGATAATTGTGTACATTTGAAACCTACAATATACACGATAACTGTGTACACATGGCATCTGCAATACACACGATGACAGTGTACACATGAAACCTACAGTACACACGATAACTGTGTACATATGGCAGCTACAATACACACGATAACTGTGTACATAAGAAACCTACAATACACACGATAACTGTGTACATATGAAACCTACAATACACATGATAACTGTGTACATATGACACCTACAGTACACACGAAAACTGTGTACATATGACACCTACAATACACACAATAAGTGAGTACATATGGCATCTACAATACACACGATGACGGTGTACATATGAAACCTGCAATACACACGATAACTGTGTACATATGACACATACAGTACACACGAAAACTGTGTTCATATGAAACCTACAATACACACGATAACTGTGTACATATGGCATTTACAATACACACGATGACAGTCTACATATGAAACCAACAATACACACGATAACTGTGTACATATGACACGTACAATACACACGATAACTGTGTACATATGACCCCTACAATACACACGATAAGTGAGTACATATGGCATCTACAATACACACGATGACAGTGTACATATGAAACATACAATACACACGATAACTGTGTACATATGACACTTAAACTTCAAACGATAACTGTGTACATATGACACCTACAATACACACGATAACTGTGTACATATGACACCCACAATACACACTATAACTGTGTACATATGACACCTGCAATACACACAATAACTGTGTACATATGACACCTACAATACACACGATAACAGTGTACATATGACACCTATAATACACACGATAACTGTACATATAAACTGATGGAAACACTGTATTTCTAAGGATGCAATAAATTATCTTTATTATTTATTATTATGACACCTACAATACACACGATAACTGTGTACACATGACACCGACAATACACACGAAAACTGTGTACATATGGCACTTACAATACACACTATAACTGTGTACATATGACACCTACAATACACACGATAACTGTGTACATATGGCATCTACAATACACGCGATGATAGTGTACATATGAAACCTACAATACACACGATAATTGTGTACATTTGAAACCTACAATATACACGATAACTGTGTACACATGGCATCTGCAATACACACGATGACAGTGTACACATGAAACCTACAGTACACACGATAACTGTGTACATATGGCAGCTACAATACACACGATAACTGTGTACATAAGAAACCTACAATACACACGATAACTGTGTACATATGAAACCTACAATACACATGATAACTGTGTACATATGACACCTACAGTACACACGATAACTGTGTACATAAGAAACCTACAATACACACGATGACAGTGTACATATGAAACCTACAATACACATGATAACTGTGTACATATGACACCTACAGTACACACGAAAACTGTGTACATATGACACCTACAATACACACAATAAGTGAGTACATATGGCATCTACAATACACACGATGACGGTGTACATATGAAACCTGCAATACACACGATAACTGTGTACATATGACACCTACAGTACACACGAAAACTGTGTTCATATGAAACCTACAATACACACGATAACTGTGTACATATGGCATTTACAATACACACGATGACAGTCTACATATGAAACCAACAATACACACGATAACTGTGTACATATGACACGTACAATACACACGATAACTGTGTACATATGACCCCTACAATACACACGATAAGTGAGTACATATGGCATCTACAATACACACGATGACAGTGTACATATGAAACATACAATACACACGATAACTGTGTACATATGACACTTAAACTTCAAACGATAACTGTGTACATATGACACCTACAATACACACGATAACTGTGTACATATGACACCCACAATACACACTATAACTGTGTACATATGACACCTGCAATACACACAATAACTGTGTACATATGACACCTACAATACACACGATAACAGTGTACATATGACACCTATAATACACACGATAACTGTACATATAAACTGATGGAAACACTGTATTTCTAAGGATGCAATAAATTATCTTTATTATTTATTATTATGACACCTACAATACACACGATAACTGTGTACACATGACACCGACAATACACACGATAACTGTGTACATATGACATCTACAATACACACGATAAGTGAGTACATATGACACCTACAATACACACGATGACTGTGTACATGTGACACCTGCAATACACACGATAATTGTACATATATGACACCTACAATAGACATGATAACTGTGTACATATGGCACCTACAATACACACGATAACTGTGTACATATGACACCTACAATACACACGATAACAGTGTACATATGACACCTATAATACGCACGATAACTGTGTACATATGACACCTACAATACACACGATAACTGTGTACATACGACACCTACAGTACACACGAAAACTGTGTACATATGAAACTTACAATACACACAGTGTACATATGACACCTATAACACACACAATAACTGTGTACATATGACACCTACAATACACACGATAATTGTGTGCACAAGACACCGACAATACACACGATAACTGTGTACATATGACATCTACAATACACACGATAAGTGAGTACATATGACACCTACAATACACACGATAACTGTGTACATATCACACCTACAATACACACGATAACAGTGTACATATGACACCTATAATACACACGATAACTGTGTACATATGACACCTACAATACGCACGATAACTGTGTACATACGACACCTACAGTACACACGAAAACTGTGTACATATGAAACCTACAATACACACAGTGTACATATGACACCTATAATACACACGATAACTGTGTACATATGACACTTACAATACACACGATAACTGTGTACACATGAAACCGACAATACACACGATAACTGTGTACATATGACATCTACAATACACACGATAAGTTTGTACATATGACACCTACAATACACACGATGACTGTGTACATATGACACCTACAATACACACGATAACTGTACATATATGACACCTACAATAGACATGATAACTGTGTACATATGGCACCTACAAAACACACGATAACTGTGTACATATGACACCTACAATACACACGATAACTGTGTACATATGAAACCTACACTACACACGATAATTGTGTACATTTTAAACCTGCAATACACACGATAACTGTGCACATATGACACCTACAATACACACGATAACTGTGTACATATGACTCCTACAATACACACGATAACTGTACATATATGACACCTACAATACACATGATAACTGTGTACATATGGCACTTACAATACACATGATAACTGTGTACATATAACACCTACAATACACACGATAACTGTGTACATATGGTACTTACAATACACATGATAACTGTGTACATATGACACCTACAATACACACGATAACTGTGTACATATGACACCTACAATACACTCGATAACTGTACATTTGAAACATACAATACACACGATAACTGTGTACATATGACACCTACAACACGCACGATAACTGTGTACATATGGCAACTATAATACACACGATAACTGTGTACATATGACACCTACAATACACACGATAAGTGAGTACATATGACACCTACAATACACACGATGACTGTGTACATGTGACACCTACAATACACACGATAATTGTACATATATGACACCTACAATAGACATGATAACTGTGTACATATGGCACCTACAATACACACGATAACTGTGTACATATGAAACCTACACTACACACGATAATTGTGTACATTTTAAACCTGCAATACACACGATAACTGTGCACATATGACACCTACAATACACACGATAACTGTGTACATATGACTCCTACAATACACACGATAACTGTGTACATACGACACCTACAGTACACACGAAAACTGTGTACATATGAAACCTACAATACACACAGTGTACATATGACACCTATAACACACACAATAACTGTGTACATATGACACCTACAATACACACGATAATTGTGTGCACATGACACCGACAATACACACGATAACTGTGTACATATGACATCTACAATACACACGATAAGTGAGTACATATGACACCTACAATACACACGATAACTGTGTACATATCACACCTACAATACACACGATAACAGTGTACATATGACACCTATAATACACACGATAACTGTGTACATATGACACCTAGAATACACACGATAACTGTGTACATATGAAACCTACACTACACACGATAATTGTGTACATTTTAAACCTGCAATACACACGATAAATGTGCACATATGACACCTACAATACACACGATAACTGTGTACATATGACTCCTACAATACACACGATAACTGTACATATATGACACCTACAATACACATGATAACTGTGTACATATGGCACTTACAATACACATGATAACTGTGTACATATGACACCTACAATACACACGATAACTGTGTACATATGGTACTTACAATACACATGATAACTGTGTACATATGACACCTACAATACACACGATAACTGTGTACATATGACACCTACAATACACTCGATAACTGTACATTTGAAACATACAATACACACGATAACTGTGTACATATGACACCTACAACACACACGATAACTGTGTACATATGGCAACTATAATACACACGATAACTGTGTAATATGACATCTACAATACACATGATAACTGTGTACATACGACACCTACAATACACACGATAACTGTGTACATATGACACCTACAATACACTCGATAACTGTACATTTGAAACATACAATACACACGATAACTGTGTACATATGACACCTACAACACACACGATAACTGTGTACATATGGCACCTATAATACACACGATAACTGTGTACATATGACATCTACAATACACACGATAAGTGAGTACATATGACCCCTACAATACACACGATGACTGTGTACATGTGACACCTACAATACACACGATAATTGTACATATATGACACCTACAATAGACATGATAACTGTGTACATATGGCACCTACAATACACACGATAACTGTGTACATATGAAACCTACACTACACACGATAATTGTGTACATTTTAAACCTGCAATACACACGATAACTGTGCACATATGACACCTACAATACACACGATAACTGTGTACATATGACTCCTACAATACACACGATAACTGTGTACATACGTCACCTACAGTACACACGAAAACTGTGTACATATGAAACCTACAATACACACAGTGTACATATGACACCTATAACACACACAATAACTGTGTACATATGACACCTACAATACACACGATAATTGTGTGCACATGACACCGACAATACACACGATAACTGTGTACATATGACATCTACAATAAACACGATAAGTGAGTACATATGACACCTACAATACACACGATAACTGTGTACATATCACACCTACAATACACACGATAACAGTGTACATATGACACCTATAATACACACGATAAGTGAGTACATATGACACCTACAATACACACGATGACTGTGTACATATGACACCTACAATACACACGATAACTGTACATTTGAAACATACAATACACACGATAACTGTGTACATATGACACCTACAACACACACGATAACTGTGTACATATGGCACCTATAATACACACGATAACTGTGTACATATGACATCTACAATACACACGATAAGTGAGTACATATGACCCCTACAGTACACACGATGACTGTGTACATGTGACACCTACAATACACACGATAATTGTACATATATGACACCTACAATAGACATGATAACTGTGTACATATGGCACCTACAATACACACGATAACTGTGTACATATGAAACCTACACTACACACGATAATTGTGTACATTTTAAACCTGCAATACACACGATAACTGTGCACATATGACACCTACAATACACACGATAACTGTGTACATATGACTCCTACAATACACACGATAACTGTGTACATACGTCACCTACAGTACACACGAAAACTGTGTACATATGAAACCTACAATACACACAGTGTACATATGACACCTATAACACACACAATAACTGTGTACATATGACACCTACAATACAAACGATAATTGTGTGCACATGACACCGACAATACACACGATAACTGTGTACATATGACATCTACAATAAACACGATAAGTGAGTACATATGACACCTACAATACACACGATAACTGTGTACATATCACACCTACAATACACACGATAACAGTGTACATATGACACCTATAATACACACGATAAGTGAGTACATATGACACCTACAATACACACGATGACTGTGTACATATGACACCTACAATACACACGATAACTGTACATATATGACACCTACAATAGACATGATAACTGTGTACATATGGCACCTACAAAACACACGATAACTGTGTACATATGACACCTACAATACACACGATAACTGTGTACATATGAAACCTACACTACACACGATAATTGTGTACCTTTTAAACCTGCAATACACACGATAACTGTGCACATATGATACCTACAATACACACGATAACTGTGTACATATGACTCCTACAATACACACGATAACTGTACATATATGACACCTACAATACACATGATAACTGTGTACATATGGCACTTACAATACACATGATAACTGTGTACATATAACACCTACAATACACACGATAACTGTGTACATATGGTACTTACAATACACATGATAACTGTGTACATATGACACCTACAATACACACGATAACTGTGTACATATGACACCTACAATACACTCGATAACTGTACATTTGAAACATACAATACACACGATAACTGTGTACATATGACACCTACAACACGCACGATAACTGTGTACATATGGCAACTATAATACACACGATAACTGTGTACATATGACACCTACAATACACACGATAAGTGAGTACATATGACACCTACAATACACACGATGACTGTGTACATGTGACACCTACAATACACACGATAATTGTACATATATGACACCTACAATAGACATGATAACTGTGTACATATGGCACCTACAATACACACGATAACTGTGTACATATGAAACCTACACTACACACGATAATTGTGTACATTTTAAACCTGCAATACACACGATAACTGTGCACATATGACACCTACAATACACACGATAACTGTGTACATATGACTCCTACAATACACACGATAACTGTGTACATACGACACCTACAGTACACACGAAAACTGTGTACATATGAAACCTACAATACACACAGTGTACATATGACACCTATAACACACACAATAACTGTGTACATATGACACCTACAATACACACGATAATTGTGTGCACATGACACCGACAATACACACGATAACTGTGTACATATGACATCTACAATACACACGATAAGTGAGTACATATGACACCTACAATACACACGATAACTGTGTACATATCACACCTACAATACACACGATAACAGTGTACATATGACACCTATAATACACACGATAACTGTGTACATATGACACCTAGAATACACACGATAACTGTGTACATATGAAACCTACACTACACACGATAATTGTGTACATTTTAAACCTGCAATACACACGATAAATGTGCACATATGACACCTACAATACACACGATAAGTGTGTACATATGACTCCTACAATACACACGATAACTGTACATATATGACACCTACAATACACATGATAACTGTGTACATATGGCACTTACAATACACATGATAACTGTGTACATATGACACCTACAATACACACGATAACTGTGTACATATGGTACTTACAATACACATGATAACTGTGTACATATGACACCTACAATACACACGATAACTGTGTACATATGACACCTACAATACACTCGATAACTGTACATTTGAAACATACAATACACACGATAACTGTGTACATATGACACCTACAACACACACGATAACTGTGTACATATGGCAACTATAATACACACGATAACTGTGTACATATGACATCTACAATACACATGATAACTGTGTACATACGACACCTACAATACACACGATAACTGTGTACATATGACACCTACAATACACTCGATAACTGTACATTTGAAACATACAATACACACGATAACTGTGTACATATGACACCTACAACACACACGATAACTGTGTACATATGGCAACTATAATACACACGATAACTGTGTACATATGATATCTACAATACACACGATAAGTGAGTACATATGACCCGTACAATACACACGATGACTGTGTACATGTGACACCTACAATACACACGATAATTGTACATATATGACACCTACAATAGACATGATAACTGTGTACATATGGCACCTACAATACACACGATAACTGTGTACATATGAAACCTACACTACACACGATAATTGTGTACATTTTAAACCTGCAATACACACGATAACTGTGCACATATGACACCTACAATACACACGATAACTGTGTACATATCACACCTACAATACACACGATAACAGTGTACATATGACACCTATAATACACACGATAACTGTGTACATATGACACCTACAATACACACGATAACTGTGTACATATGAAACCTACACTACACACGATAATTGTGTACATTTTAAACCTGCAATACACACGATAACTGTGCACATATGACACCTACAATACACACGATAACTGTGTACATATGACTCCTACAATACACACGATAACTGTACATATATGACACCTACAATACACATGATAACTGTGTACATATGGCACTTACAATACACATGATAACTGTGTACATATGACACCTACAATACACACGATAACTGTGTACATATGGTACTTACAATACACATGATAACTGTGTACATATGACACCTACAATACACACGATAACTGTGTACATATGACACCTACAATACACTCGATAACTGTACATTTGAAACATACAATACACACGATAACTGTGTACATATGACACCTACAACACACACGATAACTGTGTACATATGGCAACTATAATACACACGATAACTGTGTACATATGACATCTACAATACACACGATAAGTGAGTACATATGACACCTACAATACACACGATGACTGTGTACATGTGACACCTACAATACACACGATAATTGTACATATATGACACCTACAATAGACATGATAACTGTGTACATATGGCACCTACAATACACACGATAACTGTGTACATATGAAACCTACACTACACACGATAATTGTGTACATTTTAAACCTGCAATACACACGATAACTGTGCACATATGACACCTACAATACACACGATAACTGTGTACATATGACTCCTACTATACACACGATAACTGTGTACATACGACACCTACAGTACACACGAAAACTGTGTACATATGAAACCTACAATACACACAGTGTACATATGACACCTATAACACACACAATAACTGTGTACATATGACACCTACAATACACACGATAATTGTGTGCACATGACACCGACAATACACACGATAACTGTGTACATATGACATCTACAATACACACGATAAGTGAGTACATATGACACCTACAATACACACGATAACTGTGTACATATCACACCTACAATACACACGATAACAGTGTACATATGACACCTATAATTCACACGATAACTGTGTACATATGACACCTACAATACACACGATAACTGTGTACATACGACACCTACAGTACACACGAAAACTGTGTACATATGAAACCTACAATACACACAGTGTACATATGACACCTATAATACACACGATAACTGTGTACATATGACACCTACAATACACACGATAACTGTGTACACATGAAACCGACAATACACACGATAACTGTGTACATATGACACCTACAATACACACGATAAGTGAGTACATATGACACCTACAATACACACGATGACTGTGTACATATGACACCTACAATACACACGATAACTGTACATATATGACACCTACAATAGACATGATAACTGTGTACATATGGCACCTACAAAACACACGATAACTGTGTACATATGACACCTACAATACACACGATAACTGTGTACATATGAAACCTACACTACACACGATAATTGTGTACATTTTAAACCTGCAATACACACGATAACTGTGCACATATGACACCTACAATACACACGATAACTGTGTACATATGACTCCTACAATACACACGATAACTGTACATATATGACACCTACAATACACATGATAACTGTGTACATATGGCACTTACAATACACATGATAACTGTGTACATATGACACCTACAATACACACGATAACTGTGTACATATGGTACTTACAATACACATGATAACTGTGTACATATGACACCTACAATACACACGATAACTGTGTACATATGACACCTACAATACACTCGATAACTGTACATTTGAAACATAAAATACACACGATAACTGTGTACATATGACACCTACAACACACACGATAACTGTGTACATATGGCAACTATAATACACACGATAACTGTGTACATATGACAAATACAATTCACACGATAACTGTGTACATGTGACACCTACAATACACACGATAACTGTGTACATATGGCACTTAAAATACACATTATAACTGTGTACATATGACACCTACAACATACACGATAACTGTGTACATATGGCAACTATAATACACACGATAACTGTACATTTGAAACATACAATACACACGATAACTGTGTACATATGACACCTACAATACACTCGATAACTGTACATTTGAAACATACAATACACACGATAACTGTGTACATATGACACCTACAACACACACGATAACTGTGTACATATGGCAACTACAATACACACGATAACTGTGTACATACGACACCTACAATACACACGGTAACTGTGTACATATGACACCTACAATTCACACGATAACTGTGTACATATGACACCTACAATGCACACGATAACTGTGTACATATGGCACTTACAATACACATTATAACTGTGTACATATGACACCTACAATACACACGATAAGTGAGTACATATGACACCTACAATACACACGATGACTGTGTACATGTGACACCTACAATACACACGATAATTGTACATATATGACACCTACAATAGACATGATAACTGTGTACATATGGCACCTCCAATACACACGATAACTGTGTACATATGACACCTACAATACAGACGATAACAGTGTACATATGACACCTATAATACACACGATAACTGTGTACATATGACACCTACAATACACACGATAACTGTGTACATACGACACCTACAGTACACACGAAAACTGTGTACATATGAAACCTACAATACACACAGTGTACATATGACACCTATAACACACACGATAACTGTGTACATATGACATCTACAATACACACGATAAGTGAGTACATATGACACCTACAATACACACGATGACTGTGTACATATGACACCTACAATACACACGATAACTGTACATATATGACACCTACAATAGACATGATAACTGTGTACATATGGCACCTACAAAACACACGATAACTGTGTACATATGACACCTACAATACACACGATAACAGTGTACATATGACACCTATAATACACATGATAACTGTGTACATATGACACCTACAATACACACGGTAACTATGTACATATGACACCTACAATGCACACGGTAACTGCGTACATATGATACCAACAATACACACGATAACTGTGTGCATATGACACCTACAATACACACGATAACTGTGTACATATGAAACCTACACTACACACGATAATTGTGTACATTTTAAACCTGCAATACACACGATAACTGTGCACATATGACACCTACAATACACACGATGACTGTGTACATATGACTCCTACAGTACACACGATAACTGTACATATATGACACCTACAATACACATGATAACTGTGTACATATGGCACTTACAATACACATGATAACTGTGTACATATGACACCTACAATACACACGATAACTGTGTACATATGGTACTTACAATACACATGATAACTGTGTACATATGACACCTACAATACACACGATAACTGTGTACATATGACACCTACAATACACTCGATAACTGTACATTTGAAACATACAATACACACGATAACTGTGTACATATGACACCTACAACACACACGATAACTGTGTACATATGGCCACTATAATACACACGATAACTGTGTACATATGACACCTACAATTCACACGATAACTGTGTACATGTGACACCTACAATACACACGATAACTGTGTACATATGGCACTTAAAATACACATTATAACTGTGTACATATGACACCTACAACACACACGATAACTGTGTACATATGGCAACTATAATACACACGATAACTGTGTACATATGACACCTACAATTCACACGATAACTGTGTACATTTGACACCTACAATACACACGATAACTGCGTACATATGACACCTACAATACACTCGATAACTGTGTACATTTGAAACATACAATACACCCGATAACTGTGTACATATGACACCTACAATACACTCGATAACTGTACATTTGAAACATACAATACACACGATAACTGTGTACATATGACACCTACAACACACACGATAACTGTGTACATATGGCAACTACAATACACACGATAACTGTGTACATACGACACCTACAATACACACGATAACTGTGTACATATGACACCTACAATTCACACGATAACTGTGTACATATGACACCTACAATGCACACGATAACTGTGTACATATGGCACTTACAATACACATTATAACTGTGTACATATGACACCTACAATACACACGATAACTGTGTACATATGACACCTACAACACACACGATAACTGTGTACATATGGCAACTACAATACACACGATAACTGTGTACATGTGGCATCTACAATACACACGATGACAGTGTACATATGAAACCTACAATACACACGATAACTGTGTACATTTGAAACCTACAATACACACGATAACTGTGTACATATGACACCTACAACACACACGATAACTGTGTACATATGGCATCTACAATACACACGATAACTGTGTACATATGGCATCTACAATACACACGATGACAGTGTACACATGAAACCTACAATACACACGATAACTGTGTACATATGACAGCTACAATACACACGATAACTGTGTACATATGACACCTACAATACACACGATAACTGTGTACATATGAAACCTACAATACACACGATAACTGTGTACATTTGAAACCTACAATACACACGATAACTGTGTACATATGACAGCTACAATACACACGATAACTGTGTACATATGACACCTAAAATACACACGCTAACTGTGTACATATGAAACCTACAATACACACGATAACTGTGTACATTTGAAACCTACAATACACACGATAACTGTGTACATATGGCAGCTACAATACACACGATAACTGTGTACATATGACACCTACAATACACACGATAACTGTGTACATATGACACCTACAACACACACGATAACTGTGTACATATGGCAACTACAATACACACGATAACTGTGTACATACGACACCTACAATACACACGATAACTGTGTACATATGACACCTACAATTCACACGATAACTGTGTACATATGACACCTACAATGCACACGATAACTGTGTACATGTGGCACTTACAATACACATTATAACTGTGTACATATGACACCTACAATACACACGATAACTGTGTACATATGACACCTACAACACACACGATAACTGTGTACATATGGCAACTACAATACACACGATAACTGTGTACATGTGGCATCTACAATACACACGATGACAGTGTACATATGAAACCTACAATACACACGATAACTGTGTACATTTGAAACCTACAATACACACGATAACTGTGTACATATGACACCTACAACACACACGATAACTGTGTACATATGGCATCTACAATACACACGATAACTGTGTACATATGGCATCTACAATACACACGATGACAGTGTACACATGAAACCTACAATACACACGATAACTGTGTACATATGACAGCTACAATACACACGATAACTGTGTACATATGACACCTACAATACACACGATAACTGTGTACATATGAAACCTACAATACACACGATAACTGTGTACATTTGAAACCTACAATACACACGATAACTGTGTACATATGACAGCTACAATACACACGATAACTGTGTACATATGACACCTAAAATACACACGCTAACTGTGTACATATGAAACCTACAATACACACGATAACTGTGTACATTTGAAACCTACAATACACACGATAACTGTGTACATATGGCAGCTACAATACACACGATAACTGTGTACATATGACACCTACAATACACACGATAACTGTGTACATATGACACCTACAATACACACGATAACTGTGTACATATGACACCTACAATAAACACGATAACTGTGTACATATGACACCTACAATTCACACGATAACTGTGTACATATTGCATCTAGAATACACACAATGACAGTGTGTATATATGGCGTCTATAATGCACACGTATTCATAAAATAGCAGCCGCATATTTACCTTGTTACCAGCACGTGAAATTCTTCAATGATCCGATGATAGAGGCGCATACTTACACGAGTGGTTAAGTATTAATTCCTAGCGGAAATAATTATTTTGAACTGTGAACATGATGTGAATACAAACAGGGGTCTCACAGAAATATAGAAAAGGGAATTTACATCTACGTGTTTGCTAATCGCCTTTGGGAATCACAGCTGGTCAGTCAGCTGGCGTACACTTGTTTAATATTGAAAATGTAGCCAATTTACTGAAATGTACTGTATTCAATCTCAATAAAATCACAACATCCTTGTATTTATCATAATATTACTCGTTGCTTGTTGTGAACTGATTCCAGTACTTTAGTAGACGTCTTGTTTTAATTTCCATCAGTGCCACTGACTAGAACACGATTGGCTTTCAATTCCATCTTCAAAGAGCACATTTCACTAGGCGATAAATTCACGGGTTGATTGAAGTGCAGTAATATGTTTACTTATTCCTTGTTGATCATGTTGTTTGTTTAGTCGACACGTGACATCAATATGCTTTTTTTACTGTTCATGATCTAGTTTACTAAATTCCCATATTAGCACCATTAGAATAATTTGAGCCATATCATATCGTTTTAATCTCTGAATCAATTGTACGTAAGTCTTCAGAAATGAACGCAATGCAATGAAACATTTTGTTACTCATTTAATATGATTTCTATTATGTGTCCATCACCACTTTCAGGGTGTAGTGCATTGACATCATATACGAGTACACTAGGCTATCATTGACATGTAGTTCTATATTTATTCATATATTTATTAACACATACTCACTCCCGGTGGGAATAGCAATGGTTACAGATAATAGTAAAAAAAAGGAATCAAAGTAAACTAATATACAAAAACAGCTCCTTCTAAAAGAAAAAAAAATATATTATTTTCGGATTTGTTATCTAATTTCAAAGCACTTATGACAATACTATCATTATTTAACAGGGCAGTGAACTGTTCTTCAGTTGATTGTGAAAATCACATCAGCAGCTGTATCAAACAGAACACTGCGTCTATTACTGTATTTGGGACACTCCACCATAAAATGAAATTCAATTTCAATGGTACTTTGTTAAACATGTCACAAACCTTGTTAATGAGTGGAGTAAAATTGTGTCTGCCAGGTCACTCAGACGGAACTTAGCCATACCAGATCTCAAATCTATGTTTTTGATATTGATGAGATATAACTCATCATTATACATCTTTTCCTTCCAGGATACATCATGGGAATGACGAAGTTCAAACAGTTTAGAACAGAATCAGCGAACTTCTATGTGTGAAGTCCGGTCAACTATCAGGGGTAAATTCTTCTCCTCTAGGGTTCTCCACACGTGTCAGGGGGAAATCTCGTCTCGTCTCTCTATCGCGTCCCCTTGAGGTACGGGATCGGGAAAGTCACTTAAACTCTACAGTCAAATAAGGCACACACAGCGAAATACGTTTCAACTCTCGTCTTAGTCGGTCAGTCGAGCACTCTGTAAGACACAGCGCCCTGGGGAAAAGTCCCCAAGATTATAGCAAGACTGCCTCTAGACTGCGTCAAGACTCGCCCCAATACTCTCCTGGACTGCATCTGTTCTGGTGTACTCGCCAAGACCAACTAAAACTCTCTTTATTCACTTTCAAAATCTTAACCAATTACAAAGCAGTAAAAGGACTCTAGGGCGTAACCTTCAATCATACAGCCAATCACACTAAGTACTGGACACGTCATATCTTTTGATTACTCGTTCACTACATTAATAACTACGAATACTAAACTGTCAGAAATAGTAGTCGGAATAGCGACGGTTATCTCGTAATTAGTTCCAAATCACAGAGTCGAGTTCCGCCCAGAACCTCAAATGGGCCGAAACGATGACAAACATAACACAGCCATTCGCTAGTAATCAGCTAATTAAGTCGATTAACAGATACGCGTAAACAATTTCATCATACAACCCCTGATGGCAGCCATGTTTGTTAGAGGACGCTTGCGCGAGTAATCGTTCCATATTGGGAATTCGCATTTCCTAATATTGTAGGATGAAAATACCCCGTAAAATACCGCAAAATTACAGCACGCTGAAACTTATGGCGTTACGGTGACAGATGTATAAAAATAATTATTATAAAATAAAAAGGAACTGATCAGCCTCAGGTGCGAAGCCATGCTCGCCGCAAAATAGCCTAATGCATACTCGTTGAAGGATCCTAGACTACGTTGTTATAATATCACATATGTATAGTAACTGTAGTAGTGCGCCCTCTCTTGACAGAGAGTACTATATCTGTTATGACCTATGACCCAGGTTGTTGTTGGCGGCAGCCATTACGGTCAGTCTCATTCGTTGTAAACCAGACTTGTTTTACTTGAATTAAATGAGTTCAAACCTTTATGCTGCATCAATAACATAACATACGTGGTGTACCAAACGTAACCATTGACTAACAAAATTTCGGGAATTGTTTAGCGGCCTTAACTACCTACACACCCATTAATTGCCTTCTTTATGCAGATGATATTGTGATTCTTTCAAAATCCAAAAGGGGATTACAAAACTGTTTGGATAAACTATCAGCCTACACATCAAAATGGCAATTGTCTGTCAACACAGATAAAACAAAAATAATGATATTCAATAAGTGTAACAGACTCCTTAACAAGGAAATATTCTTTTATGAAGGAAAAGAAATCAATATAGTTAAAGATTTCCATTATCTTGGCTTAACTATGAGTCCAAATGGTAAATTTAAAGATGCAATGAAAAACCTAAAAAGAAAAGGAATAAAAGCCTTATTCTCATTAAAGACCAAAATTGGATCTGGTAATCTGGACATGTCCATACTACTGTCACTATTTGATAAACTTATCAGACCAGTTATTGTGTATGGGAGTGACATTTGGGGAGAAGAAAGCTCTACAAAATCAATTGCAGAGGATGTTCGGCTTACATACTATCGGTACATTCTTGGTATCTCAAAAATACACCAATCATGGCAATATATAGTGAATTGGGAAAGTTACCTCTTGACTCTTTTATTAAAAAACAAATGATAAAATATGCCAATCGTATTGCAAATTCCACAAATACTCTACTTCAAGAAGCATACTATGTCAATAAAATTATTAAAAGTAAATGGTTTAAAAAACTTGATCTGATATTAAAAAATATTAACCATTCTTATCTTTTAAATGAAACAAATATTATCTCATTATCAAAATTAAAAACAATTGATGAGAAATTAAAAGAAGAGTTTACAACTGAGTGGAAAAATGAAATAAATAATGACAATAGGAAAAAATCAAATTCTAAAAATAAACTAAGAACCTACAAACTTTTTAAAACCAAAATAGAACAAGAAAACTACTTAACAATTATGAAAAACAGTGAACTTCGCAAATCCTTAACAAAATTTAGACTTGGCAACCACTGTCTGAAAATTGAAACAGGCCGGCATACAGGATTGGATTTTAAAGACAGAGTCTGCAATATGTGCGACAATGACCATGTTGAAGATGAACAACATTTTGTCACAAATTGTCCTCATTACAATGAAATAAGATCAAAACTTTACATTGTAGCTAATAAACGTATACCAAATTTTGACAAATTTAGTAATGAAAATAAATTCATATCATTACTAAGTGACGAGAAAATGTCTATTCCTTTAGCGCAATATTTAAAAAACTGTTTTAATACAAGACAGCAGCACCTACATAAACTAAGCCAGTAATACATTCCTTGTATTCAAATTATTATCTTTTTTTTTTTTTATGCCTTTTTGTTCCCTTACTTTTTATGTGGTTATTTTTCTTTTACTAATATCTGATTTGTAACCCTTTTCATCCCCTCCGGGGGATGTTGTGTGTTAATAAATAAATAAATACCTCTATTCAAAATATATTTTACCCGCTCATCTGTGTGCAGAGAAATAATGCTGCCAGCCCAAATGCGGAAAATCTCCCCGCCCACTAAACTATGGAATATTTTTCACCCACGCACAAAATCTTAAAGCGCGGTAGTTGTTGCGCCGAGCATGTGCAACATTTGTGTTGATAAACATTGATTTTCCCACAATCCAATGCGCTCTTCAAATGAAAATCACAAATATGAGGTTTGACCTTGGTGCGACTTGCACTGATTGCCGCCGGTGACTCCTTCGATACCTTCCAATAACATGAAAACTACTTAAATAAAGCTTGGAAACGTCTAAGTTCGTACTCGTTGATCTGCGCGACAGTCAAAGTCGCCATCTTTGTTTATATAAGACCCATATATCTCGCATATGCGCAGTGCGACGACTATCGCGCTTTAATTTGCGGACTGCTTGCGCCCCATTCAAAAAATTTACTGTTTTGTTTCGGGTGCATTCATTTTTGTTCGGACGTGATGGGGTGGACATCACACTGTAAGTTTTCAATATTTTATCTGGCTGAAAACTATAATGGTGTAGGTGACATTCGGTGATAAATTACGAACGAATAAGGTGGATTACAGATATTTGGGGTAAATGTCCATACTGTTGTCATGGCTTAATTGTCGAGTTATTAAACCTTCAAGTCAGGTACCAGTGATCGGAGGATTCGCCACCCTTTCAATCGAACAAAGACATACAGAGAATCGAATTGTGTCACATTTGGTCTCAGCCGCGTTGTAACTCTCCCACGGCCGCATCGAGACTTGAGCCTTGTGGCGAGCTTGCCACAACTAACTTTCCAACTCTTAGCCAATTACAAAGACGTTTTTGAGCTTGAGCCTCCATACATTCAATTCGCATATAGCCACACAAAGTATTTAATACGCCATAATGTCTGATTAATTGCCCCCGATGTCGGGACAAAACTCTCATAGTTATAGGCGCCACGTTGTTTTAACCAACAGTCCGTATTCGACAATTATACTCGCCAGTTGTATCTTTGCTAATCCCACTTACATGCAAATGAACGTGATCATGACAAATTGTGAGCAGATGCGGATTACCCAGGGGTCATCATTGAAAGTCGCTATGTCTGCTAAAAGCGGCCTCACCTAAAGACATAAAAATTTAAATCATGACACTGTACTACACGTGATTTGATGGCTATAGCAAAACTGACCAGGCGCGAATTTAGGGGAGGCGAGCCAAGCGCGCGTCCCCATCAGCCCGTCAATAGGAGCACCCCCTTACCGAATTACTAGATCCGCGTGACCAGGATTCACGTACCATAGCAACCACGTGAGTCACGTGACACAGGTTTTAATTAATTGTATTTAACAAATGTGGATATCACATAATTTCAAATAACCTCGCTATAGAGGGCGTTCATTCCAGACAGTATTTAGGCGTGACAACTGACTGTAATTTAACGTGGAAACCTCATATAGATTTACTAACTAAATTAATCTCCAGGAAAGTGGGTATTATCTCACAGACTCGGCATTATGTTCTAGGATTAATTATTCTTTTTCTGTATAATTCCTTAATACTTCCCACATGTTTTACTGTTTAGAGATTTGGGGAAACACATACTCGTCTTGTTGACAATACAAGATCGGCAGTCGATCCTGTTTTAGATGGCCTTACAATTGCTTGTACCACTCTGGATTGTGACATCACCCTTCAGGAACTTAATAATTCGCTTGTCAAATTAAAAACAATAAGTCCCCTGTCTAGATGGTCTCCCTTCTGAAATTTTTAAAAATGCGCCAAGCCAATTTAAAACCTTCATGCTTCTATTATTTAATAAAATTCTTATCACTGGTGTTTACCCTGATCAGTGGGTTTCAGGTCTAATTTTCCCCTACATAAAAATGGTTCATACGGTAATGTAAACACTTATAGAGGTATAACTCTGTTACCTTCCATAGCTAAAGTTTTCAGTAATATTATTTTTGACAGGTTAAATTCGTGGGTGGAGTCAAATAATCCTTTAGTCGATGCCCAGGCAGGTTTTCGCAAGAATTATTCAACAACTGATAACATTTTTATTTTACAATCAATTATTAATAGGTATTTATATATCAAGGGTAGAATGTATTGTGTATTCGTTGATTATGAAAAAGCATTCGACAAGATTAACCATTATATGTTATTTTATAAGTTAGCCAACATGGTAATTAATGGAAGCTATTTAATTTAATGTATTCAATGTATTGTAAAGTGAAAGCATGTGTTCGCACACCTGCTGGTATAACCGAGTTCTTTGACTGTCACATGGGTGTACAACAGGGGAGTGTGATATCGCCTTTGCTCTTTAGTCTACTTATAAATGATTTGGGAAGTTCAGTCGAGCACGAGTTTGCTGGAGTGCACTTATTAACTTTAAAGTTATTTTATTTATTGTACGCCAATGATGTGGCCATGTTTAGCAGTGCAGTTGTTGGTTTGCAACGTTTGCTAAATAATTTATCTAACTATGCAGGAAATTGAGACTTAAAGTCAATATCGCCAAAACTAAAGTCATGGTATTTTGAAACAGTGGGCGTTTGAAAAATTGTGAGAAATGGTATTTTAATGGTCAAAAACTTGAAGTTGCCAATAATTATAACTATCTCGGTGTTGTTATCTCTAGTTCGGGTTTATGGCATCAAGCCCAAAAAAGTTTGGCAACAAAGGGCGAAAAGATTCTATTCTCAGTTAAACGATATATTTCTAAGTTTAGTACTGTAAATATTAAGTTAGCTTTTACTATTTTTGATTCTAAAATATTGCCAGTTCTTTTATATGGTAGTGAGGTGTGGGGCTTTTATATTGGTAATGATATCGAATCAATTCAAAATAAATGTTGTCGCTATGTCCTAAAAGTTTAATCTAACTCCCCTATTTTGGCACTTCGTGGCGATTGAGGTCGATATACTCGGTCATATCGGCTTGTCCGCATTGTTCAGTTCTGGTTGCGTCTACTACAACTGGCAGTGAATCGCATAGCTCACCAGTGCTATCTTTACGAGAAAAACTATGTCGAGAAGGGCAGGTCCTATTGGGCACTCCACGTTAAAAAATTACTATTTTCATATGGAGTTGGTGAGGCCTGGATAAACCAAGACGTTGGCAATATCAATTTGTTTATTTTATTGTTTGAAGAAAGGTGTAATAACATTGATATTCAGAAATGGCACACTGCAGCTGCTGTAAATAACTCCCCCAAACTTGATATGTATGCTAAATTTAAACAGCTTTTTGACAAGGAAAAGTACTCAAACTGTATTGATAATCCATATTTTCGAACAGCTTTGTGTAGGTTCCGAATGTCAATACATCAATTAAGAATTGAAGCAGATAGGCGATTGAAAAATGAGAGATCAGAGCGCGTTCGTTTTTCTTGTTCTACAAACCAGGTTGAAGATGAATACCACTTTTGTTTAATTTGCCCTTTTTACAGTGATCTGAGGAGAAAATACATCTCCGAATTAATGATTTTTTTCCAACTGTTGATAAATTTATTTCTTTAATGTCCTCACCCAGTGTTACCGTTATACGTGATCTTTCAAAATTTATTTTCTATGCTATGCAAAGATGAGAATTGTGATACGAGTTTTCTTGATTAGCCCTCATATGTGTAAATATATACTTTATATCTGAATTGTACTTAAAGGTCGGTGGCCTATGTACTTGAATAAACCTATTATATGTATATATGTTTATAGTGAAATAAACTTCATTTATTTGCATATTCGAATATTCGTATGTTCGAGCTACAAGACCTTGTCAGTCAACAAAGTTATGCGTAAGTCACTCGGTTACTTTAATCAATTTATTAAAACGTTTTACGCCCTGGCTCCGAATAAAATGTCCAGTTAATTAGATTAAAATATACATGACTTGCGTTAGAAAAGTGCAATCCTTCCTTGATGCCAAAGCATTACACAATAAATTGTACAAAGATTGTACAATGAACTTACTAGAACATTTGTGTTCTATGACTGTTAGACGTGGAAAATCGAATCCGTTCAAGTCAGAAATAGTATTGAAATAATCACCAGATTAAAATGAACGGAAATGTTAAGAAACCCATTTCAAAGGAATTAATCTCTAATGCTTCTTTCCCAACTATATACGTTCAACAGAACGTTTTTCTCCCCAGTTTTAGTGTATCACGTGCACCATTTCACTACAATAACATTACATTGCAAAACATAGTCCGCGATAAAATGGTTCGTATTTACTGAAAACTTGCATTAGAAAAACCTTAATTGTAATGAAATGTTTATGCTTTATGGATTAATAAGGTCTATTCCCAGAGAATGGGAAGAAATTGATAACAATGACTACGGAAATAGTAGATCAGTATTTTTTTTTTGATGTGGTTTCATCTCAAGAAAATGTAATAAAAAGAATATTCATGAATAGAAATAAGGAAAAGCGACTATGAACGAGAGTTTAATTATACACTGGTTTTTGGAGTCTTACATATGGTCTACCATTCAAGGTAGCTATTGTGACATAAATTGTAAGTAAAAAGTACAGAGCCCTGGCTGTGTGAATGAAAAGCGCACATGTTTGGATACTTTGCAACAACCCATTGCACATGTTTATTTTTAAGACTGCTGATACAGTCACTGGATTGTGTTGTCAGCAGAAGTTGAGATACATACATCTTGTCTCTCCCTGTGGCATAATGGTATGTCTCAGACAGTGACATGGTGATTGTGAAATACCTTGGAATGTGCTGAACCCAGTGTTGTTGGCAATGAAAATAGATATGACATCATTGACCCGAGTCTCCTACTTTAAATTGGTAGAGCTTGGATTAAGAGTGGTTTATTCCACTACCAAAGTTGGCATCCTCTGTACACTGATTTGTCGGCTATTTCGAGATAACCAATCATTTCGTTATATACATTTTATTATTTGCATGGCCATAAATTAGCTAGGGTATTTAAGTTGAGACATAAGGGAAAATCTTTAGTCAGGAAGGTGACCTGACTTGATCCTGTAACATCTTGTGATGCTGATTCCTGACTCCAGTGAGCTGTACCCTATACAGGGGTACATATGCAGACGTGCTGTGCAGTGATTCCTGCTGATCAACAGGAACCACCGAAGCTCACTGCCTGAACTACTCCCGTTGTACCAGTGCTACCAGTAGCAGCAGATAGCAGTGCAGTTGCCGATACTCCCTGGACACAGAGCACGAGTTTAAATTGTAGTGCAGCTGCTTCGCCAGTGTGCCAGATACGAAGGAACGCAACATTGCACATTGCTGTCCAATGGAGAGTGGAGTGTTCCCTGCAGCATCGATCAAGTCTCTAATTTATTTCATTTTACAGTGTATCCCCCCCCCCTCCTTGCTGGTTCCAGTGACCAGCATCCCTGTTATTTGTTTATTAAAGTACAGGAAACCGTATTTATTGTGTTGTGTTGATTTGTTATAATCGTTACTGGTATATTTCTTTCTCTGCACAGTCTCAGTTGTGGTGATATACATTCACCAAACGATCCCCACCCCGTGACAGCGGACGAGCTGAGAGGGAGGAGACTTATTAGATAAGCACGCTACCAAAGACAAAGACTATTAGACCGGTATTAAAGACAAACTCCCCGATCCTGAATACGGTGTAGCCCCATAAAGCCCCCCCCCCCCCCGCATTTAACGTCACACTATTGATACAAAAACACATGAACTACAGTCGGTTTGTACAGTTCAAGTTATTACATCACATTTTGTTTACAAATTATGATCAATCACTTCTTTGTACATTTTGTGGAGATGAAAATGAAACCCTTTTCTATTCATGTAAATTCACTGCTAAATTCTGGGATGATTTTTTTAAACATTTTAAAAAAACAATGATGTTGGTACAGAAACCAACTCTTGTTGTGATCATATTTGGAAATAGTTCATATTCTGTAATTTACAACCACCTTATGTTAATTGCCAAGAGACACATTTATACTGCAAAGATGAGAAAGTCCAAACCCCATTTTTCCTTTTTTAAACTCCTAGTGAAGTCTAATTATCATTTAGAATATGAAATTGCTACAGAAAGAGATAAACTTGATACACATTGTCAGAAATGGATAGACATTATTAAAGTAATTAATGAATAGTTGTACTTGAATAAGTAATGTATATTTCCTTCATGATGTTGCCAATAAAAACAAAGACCTATTGAAAGGAGATTGATTTTTATGATTATAGTTTAATCGTGGAGGTAATAAGAATTATACCTCCATGGTTTAATTGACTGTTTGAATATAACACTGTGCAGGATTGAATCCAGTGTTTTACATATTGTTAGAGACCTTTCGTTGTGAAACAATAGACTAACCTCAAACAATACCTCTATTGAACTCATACCGTCAGTTTCTCGGTTGATATACTAGTATACGTGCAAATACGTTGAGAAATGTTTGATAAAGTTTTGAATATTAACATTTTGCTATTGTGTATCACTGGTACTCTTAATGCTGACATACAAGTTTCCAAAAATACATCTCTTACAACGGATGTACTGGGATGATATAATGAACACAGAGAAGCGATATAACTCGTGCACTACTGTGTAAAATGTTCCCACACTCCTCCGTAAAACAGACAAAAGTCATCATGTTTTACAGAGAAATGGCGATACAGCAAATTACATTACAGAACCAACACTGTTTATTTCACGATATTTATTCACTGGATGGATTATTTTGATATCGTTTGCTCGAGTTACGGCACGTGCCGACATTTTATTCCTTCATGTTTGGAGAGGGATTGCATCAGCTGCGTTCACGTTAGACTCGTATAGGGACCCACTCGGCTCTTGCCGAAATCACGGATCCGTGGTACATCGTGGCCATTTCACAATGTAATCTCATCCGTACAATTAATTAAATAAAAATTTAGTATATTAGTGTTATTTGTGACTCGCTGTTAACATAACTCTGTACTATGGTATTGGTGATATATGAATTGGGTGCCATAGGATGGTACTTGATGGCCAACCAACCTAATCAAATATGTATTTTGCATTGTACGAGTGCAAAATAAGATATTAGGAAATTAGGATATTAGTACCAGCTGTTTTATACGCATGCGCATTGGCCGATCCTGTCAAATCTCGTCATCTGTTTTGGGGCGTGTCTGGTCGATGTGAAATTGCTTCAGCCGTTGGGTAACGGAATTAACTGATGTCTGTGTGAAAACCGCTGTAAAGTGGCGGTGAAATGAATTTGCGCGGTTTTTGCGCTGCCATTTTCTGAATGATTTGGAGCAGCAATGGAAGCCAACCATTTAATTGATAACAATTTTGTCCAGAATATGATTTCAAATGGCCGAACTTATAAAAAAATCAGTCTCGTATTGGAAAGTACGTTTCCGGGAACGAAAGGTTTCGAGGTGGAGTGACGTGGTGAGTAGATTTCCTTCCCAGGACGCCGAGTTTGGCGTCGGTACCGAAAGAGAATATGGTGTCGAACGACCAACATAGTAAACCAAACTTAGAACTAGCAATACTGGTGCAGACGACTATGATCGAACAACCATGAAAAATAAATGGCGGGACTTTGGTTGCACATTTAGCTCAGAAATAAAAGACACACCAGTAGTTGGACAACCAATCATTTTATTATTGGTCACGATGTACCACGGATCATCTCTACGTCCTTTGTAAACACCACATACACGATGTGCCGCCATCCAATGGCGGGATGAGCGGCTTCCTTTGTGCACAATCAGCGTCAACTTCATGAAAGAAGCACGACGCACTTGCTAAGCCAGACCGTCTGGTGGCGCCCTATTATTTCATCAATAACCAAATATACTATTATCCTGTTACCGAATTGAACATTTGTTTATTTGGAGTAATTTCCAATTCTACGCTAGGTCCTTAGTAATTAATGATTCCACGCATTTATTTGGCCGTTAATTGACAGACGTAAAATGCCATAATGTTAATTCGCGGAAATTTAAACACACTGATACTGATAATGAATTACAAATTTGCCAAAAAATACTAAATTTGGTATCCCATGGAAATAATTGAAATCAAAATATTTGGCAATATATTAAGTTTTGTGTCGCATGCACACAATGGAAATATCATACAAAATGGGCCTAATATACTAATGTTGTATTTAATTTATTGTAAGAACGAGTTTACATCCTGAAATGGCCATGATGTACCACGGATCATCACACCCTCATTCGCCAATCTGTTTCTTTGACCCAAACATTGCAGTCAATACGCATATGATGATAATAATTACACTTTATTGAAATCATATCCAATTGCTGTTATGGCATTTAATATGAGTCATCGTGCACATAAACGGTAAAAAAGGATTTGAGCAACAGATCCGCTCCCTAGAATTGCCCTTAAAATCACTTGTTGGTGATCCGCTCCTGTATTGCCCTTAAAATCACTTTTTGATGATCTGCTCCTCTAGAATTGCCCTTAAAATCACTTATTGATGATCCGCTCCCCTAAAATTGCCCTTAAAAATCACTTGTTGGTGATCCGCTCCCTAGAATTGCCCTTAAAATCACTTGTTGGTGATCCGCTCCTTTATTGCCCTTAAAATCACTTTTTGATGATCCGCTCCTCTAGAATTGCCCTTAAAATCACTTGTTGGTGATCCGCTCCCTAGAATTGCCCTTAAAATCACTTGTTGGTGATCCACTCCCTAGAATTGCCCTTAAAATCACTTTTTGATGATCCGCTCCCTAGAATTGCCCTTAAAATCACTTGTTGGTGATCCGCTCCCTAGAATTGCCCTTAAAATCACTTGTTGGTGATCCGCTCCCTAGAATTGCCCTTAAAATCACTTGTTGGTGATCCGCTCCCTAGAATTGCCCTTAAAATCACTTGGTGATCCGCTCCCTAGAATTGCCCTTAAAATCACTTTTTGATGATCCGCTCCCCTAGAATTGCCCTTAAAATCACTTGTTGGTGATCCGCTCCCTAGAATTGCCCTTAAAATTACTTGTTGGTGATCTGCTCCCTAGAATTGCCCTTAAAATCACTTTTTGATGATCCGCTCCCCTAGGATTGCCCTTAAAATCATTTTTGTTTGTTTGCTTGCTTGCTTGTGTGTGTGTCGTCTTCACGAATTACATTTTTGTAACTCTTCTCTGAATGTTTTTGGCTGGGCCGATTTTGTTCAAACTTGGCAGGCAGTTCATACTTTTTTAGTTAGGTGGTAAAATAAAATAAAAACTCCCGGTCCACCATTCCATAGCAACGACCAAACAAGCAGCCTCTTGGCTGAGATAGCTCCGCTGTTATCATTAAAAAATTAACAATATGTAGACTTGCTGTTTTTAACAAGAATTCAAAAATATCACTTTTCACCAAAAATGACAAAAATAATCATTAAAATTAGATAATTGAAGATATCACCACGAAATTAACAATCTGAAAGAGGTCCACATGTAGTACGTATATATGTAATATAAAAGCAATCGAACTTGTGGTTTTTAACAAGAAGTCGAAAATATCACTTTTTACCAAAAACGACAAAAATATTCACCAAAATTAGAGAATTAAAGATATCATTACAAAATGAATAAATCAGAGAGAGGTCCACATGTAGTGCCTATATATGTAATATCAAAGCAATTGGAATTGCAGTTTTTAACAAGAAGTCGAAAATATCACTTTTTACCAAAAAAGACAAAAATATTCATCAAAATTAGAGAATTGAAGATATCATCATGAAATGAACAAATCTTAGAGAGGACCACATGTAGTACCTATATAAGTAATATCAAAGCAATTGGACTTGCGGTTTTTAACAAGAAGTCGAAAATATCACTTTTTACCAAAAAAGACAAAAATCTTCATCAAAATTAGAGAATTGAAGATATCATCATGAAATGAACAAATCTGAGAGAGGTCCACATGTAGTATACATATATGTAATATCAAAACAATTGGACTTGCGATTTTTTACTAGAAGTCGAAAATATTACTTTTTACCAAAAATGACAAAAATATTCATCAAAATTAGAGAATTGAAGATATCATCATGAAATGAACAAATCTAACAAATCCAATATATCTTCCCAGCTCTAGCCACAGTGTACAATACCTGTTGTCACACCCAACGTACATATACACCAAGTATCAAAGCATTCAGGCTCATAGTTTTCAAGAAGAAGTCGAACAAGTAAAACATTGACACGAATGACAGACGACGAACGACGGACAATCACTCATATGATAAGCTCTGCTCAACAATGTCGACAGCGGAGCTAAAAAACTGTTTTTTGAATACCTTTGTGCCAAATGCATGTCCTCCTAAAATTATTTTTTAGAATTTGTTTTCATTGCCAAGACAATTTGGGTAACTTTTAGCTGGGAATGGCTTTTTAACTTTTCTGTGATTTGTTGGGGGCTGTGCGAATATTTGTCAAACGGTTTTTAACAAGAAGTCGAAAATATCACTTTTTACCAAAAAAGACAAAAATCTTCATCAAAATTAGAGAATTAAAGATATCATTACAAAATGAACAAATCCGGGAGAGGTCCACATGTAGTACCTATATATGTAATATCAAAGCAATTGGACTTGCGGTTTTTAACAAGAAGTTGAAAATATCACTTTTTACTAAAAATGACAAAAATATTCACCAAAATTAGAGAATTGAAGATATCAATATGAAATGAACAAGGTACATATACACCAAGTATCAAAGCATTCAGGCTTGTAGTTTTCAAGAAGAAGTCGAAAAAGTAAAACATTGACACGGACGACAACGACGGACAATCACTCATATGATAAGCTCCGCTCGACAAAGTCGACAGCGGAGCTAAAAAAAGGTTGATTAAAAGGTTGTCAAAAAACGTCAGCTTATTGGACTTTCCATCCTACCATGATTGACTTTACTGTTGACTTTAAGACAACATTTACAGCTTTCTATCAAAGGCACTCCAGACATTTTGTACCACTTTGCTGACGTGACGACTATTACAACTTTCCAATCACGTTTTATGACTTTTGGGCAACTTTTTACTTTTCACTAACTTAAGATTTTATGGCTTTCCAAGCATGATAACTTAAATATCCAGGCATATTTTACTAGTAACTGTTAGATATGCTTCATGCCAACTTTTAACTTTCTAGCTAATCATGATAATTGCAGCAAATTTCTTTTTTGACTTATTGGGCAAAATGTAGCCAGCTTTTTCGACCCACATTTTTTTTTACATTCCAGGTGATTTTACTACTTTCCATCTTACTTCAACTTTCTAACAAATTCTGTGCCTTTCAAACTTCAAACGGGCTTGGCAGAATTACCGGGAAAACAAGACCCTGTTGAGCTTGAGTTTATAAATTTCCCACTTTTTCACGCTTTTCTCCTACATTCTGGATTTTCTGCACTTTTCATACAAAATTGTTTAACTTTTGCAGACCTTCCTTTTCATTGTCCAATAATATTTTACAACTTTCAAAATAACTTTTTCAACATTTTTGGATATTGCAAACAACTTTTACTTCTTTATAAGCAACTTATTGAATTTTCAGACACCTATTTTGAAACAACTGTTTTAACTTCAGACAACTTTTCAGCCAGTGTTTTCCATCGTTCAGGTTACTTTTATGACTTGAGGGCAGCTTTGTCAACATTCCAATCAACTTTTTTGCAACATTTAAACCAACTTTTTCAACTATTACTACTTCTCAGCAAAATTTTTTCAATTTCCAACCAACTTTTTTGACTTTCTGGGCAATGTTTACAACTTTTTTGACTTAGCAACTATCTTTTTGATTTCCCATGTACAACTTTTCAGCGCAAATTTTAGGACTTTCTAAACAATTTTAACATTTTGTGTGATTTTTTAAAACTTTTAAATCAAAATTTTTCAACATTCTGAAACTTCCTAGGAAACTTTAAAATACAACCATCTGCTTCTGCTGCCAAAAAGTCATATTTATACCATGAAGATGAATTCTATCAAACCAATATGCATTGGATTATTACCTCATAGCTTGTTGTTTTAGTAGTTTAATACCATTTACTGTTACATGCATGTACTCTTTTCATGTAACTCAATAAAACATGATAAAAAAAAACATGTGAATAAGTTTCTTCAAACATACACACACTGTATGTAATACACACTTGACAAGAATAACAAATGCATTCAAACAACATATATCGGTAGATAATAATAATACCATCTAGAAATTTACATTCAATTCAAGGTTCTACAACAAAAATAAAAAAATTAATCCACAAAGAGATGAATATGTATTTAAACCCTAAACATGATATTTCTTTAACTTCATCAGTCTAGGTGGTACCGGGAATTTGGCACTATTCCAAGGAACTGCACATTTTGGAGAGCGTTTGGGATGAGTTGAATCTTTGTGGCCAGCATCAGTCGCAATGTGTAGACCAACTAATACACCGACTATGAGACAACCAATTATAATGAAGGTATAAATGGTTGCACTGGAGTTTGATGGTGATTGCAATGCTTCTAGGTGTTGTCGAATCGGGTAAAACGTAGGATTCAGTTCTAAAGCATGATGTAAATGTTCTGAAGCTTCGTGGTAGTGACCAAGTGATTTAAGAATCTCACCAAGAGTAAAATGTTGTAGCCATGTGTTTTGATCTGGTGATTTCATTTCAAGTGATTTGCGGGTCAGATAAACAGCATCATCCAAGTACTGGAGATTGAACAAGACGCGAGCTAAATTGATTAAAATGTCACCATTGTTGGGTTGGATACTCAGCGCTTTGCGAAAACACTCTATAGCCAATAATGTATTGCCTTTCACTCTCCAGAAATTACCAACTTCATTTAAAACTGACAGAGAATTTGGGAACTGAAAAAAAAAGAAATACATTTAAATGTCAGTAGCTGGACTAAGTGAATGATGGCATTTTTATTCAAACACATTCAATGGCAAGTCTGTCTAATAGAAGTACCAAAATATGTTCAACAGCAAGCCTATCTAATAAAAGTACCAAAATATGTTCAATTGCAAGTCTGTCTAATAAAAGTACCAAATATTTTCGATTGCAAGTCTGTCTAATAAAAGTACCAAATATTTTCAATGGCAAGCCTGTCTAATAGAAGTACCAAATATGTTCAATGGCAAGCCTATCTAATAAAAGTACCAAATATTTTCAATAGCAAGACTATCTAATAGAAATACCAAATATGTTCAATGGCAAGCCTATCTAATAAAAGTACCAAAATATGTTCAATTGCAAGTTTGTCTAATAGAAGTACCAAATATGTTCAATAGCAAGCCTATCTAATAGAAGTACCAAAATATGTTCAATTGCAAGTCTGTCTAATAGAAGTACCAAATATGTTCAATAGCAAGCCTATCTAATAGAAGTACCAAAATATGTTCAATTGCAAGTTTGTCTAATAGAAGTACGAAATATGTTCAATAGCAAGCCTATCTAATAAAAGTACCAAATATGTTCAATGGCAAGCCTATCTAATAAAAGTACCAAAATATGTTCAATAGCAAGCCTATCTAATAAAAGTACCAAATATTTTCGATTGCAAGTCTGTCTAATAAAAGTACCAAATATTTTCAATGGCAAGCCTGTCTAATAGAAGTACCAAATATGTTCAATGGCAAGCCTATCTAATAAAAGTACCAAATATTTTCAATAGCAAGACTATCTAATAGAAGTACCAAATATGTTCAATGGCAAGCCTATCTAATAAAAGTACCAAAATATGTTCAATTGCAAGCCTATCTAATAAAAGTACCAAATATGTTCAATGGCAAGACTATCTATTAAAAGTACCAAAATATGTTCAATTGCAAGTTTGTCTAATAGAAGTACCAAAATATGTTCAATTGCAAGCCTATCTAATAAAAGTACCAAAATATGTTCAATTGCAAGTTTGTCTAATAGAAGTACCAAAATATGTTCAATAGCAAGCCTATCTAATAAAAGTACCAAAATATGTTCAATAGCAAGCCTATCTAATAAAAGTACCAAAATATGTTCAATTGCAAGCCTGTCCAATAAAAGTACCAAATATGTTCAATGGCAAGCCTATCTAATAGAAGTACCAAAATATGTTCAATTGCAAGTCTGTCTAATAAAAGTACCAAATATGTTCAATGGCAAGTCTGTCTAATAGAAGTACCAAATATGTTCAATGGCAAGCCTATCTAATACAAGTACCAAATATGTTCAATTGCAAGCCTATCTAATAAAAGTACCAAATATGTTCAATGGCAAGTCTGTCTAATAAAAGTACCAAATATGTTCAATGGCAAGCCTGTCTAATAAAAGTACCAAATATGTTCAATTGCAAGCCTATCTAATAAAAGTACCAAAATATGTTCAATGGCAAGACTATCTAATAAAAATACCAACAATGTTCAATGGCAAGCCTATCTAATAAAAGTACCAAATATGTTCAATGGCAAGCCTGTCTAATAAAAGTACCAAAATATGTTCAATTGCAAGCCTATCTAATGCAAGTACCAAATATGTTCAATTGCAAGCCTGTCTAATAAAAGTACCAAATATGTTCAATGGCAAGCCTATCTAATAAAACTACCAAAATATGTTCAATGGCAAGACTATCTAATAAAAATACCAACAATGTTCAATGGCAAGCCTATCTAATAAAAGTACCAAAATATGTTCAATTGCAAGCCGATCTAATAAAAGTACCAAATATGTTCAATGGCAAGCCTGTCTAATAAAAGTACCAAATATGTTCAAAGGCAAGCCTATCTAATAAAACTACCAAAATATGTTCAATGGCAAGACTATCTAATAAAAATACCAACAATGTTCAATGGCAAGCCTATCTAATAAAAGTACCAAAATATGTTCAATTGCAAGCCTGTCTAATAAAAGTACCAAATATGTTCAATGGCAAGACTATCTAATAAAAGTATCAAATATGTTCAATGGCAAGTCTGTCTAATAGAAGTACCAAAT
The DNA here is from genome assembly GCF_978046115.1 of Saccoglossus kowalevskii. Lineage (NCBI taxonomy): Eukaryota > Metazoa > Hemichordata > Enteropneusta > Harrimaniidae > Saccoglossus > Saccoglossus kowalevskii. The sequence continues at coordinate 1,067,820 of NC_140655.1, forward strand.
ATGTTCAATAGCAAGCCTATCTAATAAAAGTACCAAAATATGTTCAATTGCAAGACTATCTAATAAAAGTACCAAATATGTTCAATGGCAAGACTATCTAATAAAAGTACCAAATATGTTCAATGGCAAGCCTATCTAATAAAAGTACCAAATATGTTCAATTGCAAGCCTATCTAATAAAAGTACCAAATATGTTCAATGGCAAGACTATCTAATAAAAGTACCAAAATATGTTCAATGGCAAGACTATCTAATAAAAATACCAACAATGTTCAATGGCAAGCCTATCTAATAAAAGTACCAAATATGTTCAATGGCAAGACTATCTAATAAAAGTACCAAATATGTTCAATGGCAAGCCTGTCTAATAAAAGTACCAAAATATGTTCAATTGCAAGCCTATCTAATAAAAGTACCAAATATGTTCAATTGCAAGCCTGTCTAATAAAAGTACCAAATATGTTCAATGGCAAGCCTATCTAATAAAACTACCAAAATATGTTCAATGGCAAGACTATCTAATAAAAATACCAACAATGTTCAATGGCAAGCCTATCTAATAAAAGTACCAAAATATGTTCAATTGCAAGCCTATCTAATAAAAGTACCAAATATGTTCAATGGCAAGCCTGTCTAATAAAAGTACCAAATATGTTCAAAGGCAAGCCTATCTAATAAAAGTACCAAAATATGTTCAATGGCAAGACTATCTAATAAAAATACCAACAATGTTCAATGGCAAGCCTATCTAATAGAAGTACCAAAATATGTTCAATTGCAAGCCTGTCTAATAAAAGTACCAAAATATGTTCAATTGCAAGTCTGTCTAATAAAAGTACCAAACATGTTCAATGGCAAGACTATCTAATAAAAGTACCAAATATGTTCAATTGCAAGTTTGTCTAATAAAAGTACCAAAATATGTTCAATGGCAAGACTATCTAATAAAAATACCAACAATGTTCAATGGCAAGTTTGTCTAATAAAAGTACCAAAATATGTTCAATTGCAAGCCTATCTAATAAAAGTACCAAATATGTTCAATGGCAAGCCTATCTAATAAAAGTACCAAATATGTTCAATTGCAAGCCTGTCTAATAAAAGTACCAAATGTGTTCAATAGCAAGCCTATCTAATAACATAGTTGAACTCTGGTGACCTTGCCCTTTGTTATATAATATAATTCCCTTTATCATAATTTGTTTCAATATAAATATGCATTGTCATAATTAATTTTGAATACAAACAAGTTTTGGGGTTGAACCAACAGTGGGGAATCAGTCTACCGAATGTCCTTAAAAGATGTAAATATCTTACAAAAACATTGGTGCCTTATTTGTTTAATTATTTTAAGGAACATAATTTCCAGCTTTATTGAAAGTAATTGAGATATTTAGAATAAAAACAAATGTCTCATTGCAAATAAAAAGTGCTGCATTTAGATGTGAATAGATTCATAAAACATGCAAGATAACAGAAAAATTTAGCTGGCTTTAGTTCAAGTATTTTGTACAGGTGTCTGTCAAAAATGAATGATTCACTGAGACAAATATGAACTGCCTCATTGTGTGACTACTGTATTATATGAAAAGTAAAAAAAAAACACCCTTTATGAATAGCTATCATGTTGCAAGCTCTGCTTTGTATGCAAATCAACTTAAATAGTTGGTGTCCAGTGGAGGGAGAAATCAACAGTACTGTTGCCTCCTGAGAAACTACATCTTCAAACACTGCAATCTCTGAAGTGTGTTTTTAAACTAGTATTATAAAAACTCTATCATTCTGTTCTAATAGCTGAAACATATTCCTGTGAGTTTTCATTTGTCGAATGAACTGTTTGTCAAATACAGAATACATATATTTTAGAATAATTTTCTTTTTAAAATGTGGATGAAATGTTTTGCTTTTAATGTATTTTTTATGTATTGTTTTTGATTTGATAACTTTTGACTAAACAGATTTTCTATTAGCTTCAGATCTTGATCAAAGTTTGGCACCCAGTTCATAGCAGTGCTTATATTGATTATCTGACATCTTGTTTTCTGTAAAGATTTTATTGGTAGGTTTGCAAATGTGTATCAGACTGTGCAATCTCTCCATGAGTTGGTTTTGAAACCCAGTATGGGATTCTGAGATACATTACCAAGGATATTATTACAAGATAAATCATTTGCTTCATTGAACACATACAACAATGCATATTTCCACTGAGATCAGTGACCTTTGATGTGTATCACCAGTGATCAGTCAAGTAGGAACAGTCAAAATATTTTATCAGATTTTCTCAATTTTTGCATGATATTTTCATACAGGACATCTGTTGTTCAAACTCAGGGAAGACTTTATACTGATGAATAAGGTGACCAAGTTTGATAAAGTTTGGAATAGAATTAGTAAAGTTATTATGCACACAATAACAATTATTAACGACAACGACGACGACGACAACGACGGACAAAAGTTTTCCCTTAATATACCTTTCCCTTCCATCTTTGATGGTACGGGCAAGGTAAAAAGTACCAAATATGTTCAATGGCAAGCCTGTCTAATAAAAGTACCAAATATGTTCAATGGCAAGACTATCTAATAAAAGTACCAAATATGTTCAATGGCAAGACTATCTAATAAAAATACTAACAATGTTCAATGGCAAGCCTATCTAATAAAAGTACCAAATATGTTCAATGGCAAGCCTATCTAATAAAAGTCCATGATATACATGTATGTAAATATCTTACAAAAACATTGGTGCCTAATTTGTTTAATTATTTTAATGGTCATAATCACTAGCTTTATTCAAAGTAATTCAGATAATTTAGTATAAAAACAAATGCCGCATCTCAGAAAAAAAGTGATGCATTTAGACGTGAATAGATTCATAAAACATGCAAGATACCAGAAAATCTTAGCTGACTTTTGTCCAAGTATTTTGTACAGGTGTATGTCAAAAATTAATGATTCACTGAGACAAATATGAACTGCATTATTATATTCATTGTGTGACTACTGTATTATATGAAAAGTAAAAAAAAACATCCTCTATGAATAGCTATCATGTTGCAAGCTCTGCTTTGTATGCAAATCAACTTAAATAGTTAGTGTCCAGTGGAGAGAGAAGTCAACAGTACTGTTGCCTCCTGAGAATCTACATCTTCAAACACTGCAACCTTTGTTTTTGAAGTACGTTTTTAAATTAGTATTATAAAAGTTCTATCATTCTGTTCTAATAGCTGAAACAAATTCCTGTGAATTTTCATTTGTTAAATGAACTGTTTGTCAAATACAGAATACATATTTTTAGTACAATTTTCTTTTCAAAATGTGGATGCAACGTTTTGCTTTTTATGTATTTTTTATGTTTTGTTTATGATTTGATAACTTTGAACTAAACAGATTTTTTATTAGTTTCAGATCTTGATCAAAGTTTGGCACCCAGTTCATAGGAGTGCTTATATTGATATTCTGACATCTTGTTTTCTGTTATTGTTCGGTTTTTAGGGGCCCAAGCCTGTAGGGCGTGGCCCCTATTCTTATTGTTCGGTTTTTTCTTTCTTCTTCTTCTTCTTCTTCTTCTTTCTTCCGTAACTTTTTTCGTCAAGCCGTTTGAGAAAACCACTGAACCAAATAGTCTTAAATTGCTCTATACTGATAGTCTCTAATATGAACTGGTGCAACATGCTTTCAGAATTTTGATTGGCCAATTAGTTTGGCAGCCATATTGGATTGAAATAAAACAGGAAGTAGCTGTTTGACCACTTTCTGAGGGTCCAGGCATCTAGATCTTTTTTATGGTATATAGTACAACTCATGTGTAATAAATATTAGAAATAAAAACTTTAGCGGTCACGTGACTTTTCCCGCCATTTTATTTTTCCTGAAAACGGCAAAAAACACTTTCTGTAAAGATTTTATTGGTAGATTTGCAAATGTGTATCAGACTGTGAAAAAAAAAATCTCTCCATGAGTTGGTTTTAAAACTCAGTATAGTATTCCCATGGGATTTGGGATATACATTACCAATGATATTATTACAAGATAAATGATTTGCTTCATTGAACACATATAACAATGCATATTTCCACTGAGATCAGTGACCTTTGAATGTGTTTCACCAGTGATCAGTCAAGTAAAAAGAGTCAAAATATTTTATCAGATTTTCTCAATTTGTGCATTATATTTCATACAGGACATCTGTTGTTCATACTCAGGAAAGACTTTATACTGATGAATAAGGTGACCAAGTTGGATGAAGTTTAAAATAGAATTGAGCCATTCTAGTTTATATCTGTACCCCCCCCCCCCCCCCCCCTGTTGATGTGGTCAGATTTCCAGCATTGTATGATGGGGAAAAAACCCCGGAATTCCAACTGTATATGAAGAAACAGAATCTGGAAATCCAGACGAGTATGAAAAAAAAATTACTGGAAATCCAGGCAGTTATGGCTACTAAATAAAATATGGCCTAGTTTATCTCGCCACATACCGGTTGATGAGGTTGGATTTCCAACAGTATGACTAAAAAAACTTGGAATTCTGACTGTATATGGTAAAAAAATTAGGCCAGTATGAAATAGTTATTACTGAAATTAGATTAGGATGGCAGCACGAATGGGCTCATCAACACCGTGAATCAGGACTAGTTTGGTCTTCCATATCAAATATAAAATTGTGAACTTGGTAAATTACCATATGATGAGGTATATTTGGAAATCCTACTCATAAGTAGGAACTATAGTTTTGGATTTCCATTACTGTATGGTGAATGGTGATTTGGAAATAAAACTTTGTATGACTTATACACCCATGGAAATTATACCCTGTATGAAGTAAACACACAAGCTCATCAACAGGGGGGTGCAGATATAAACTGGAATGGCCCATTAGTAAAGTTATTGTGCATACAATAACAATTATTAATGACAAAGACGACAACGACAATGCCAGACAGAAATTTTTCCCTTAATTTACCTTTCCCTACTATATTTGATGGTACGGGCAAAGTAAAAATGTAAATTTACTAATTATACAAATTAGTACTATGCACCAATATTGATCAAACACTTATCAGGTTTGTGCATTGTCCTATGACATCTATGGTATGTAATGATTACCGTAAAATTCCTTTTTGAGGCCGCGGCTTTAATTAAAATTCATTTTTTCAATGGACGAATTCAGATGCGTGAAGTCTTGGTGCAGCTTTAATTAGAGCATTCACTTCGGTAACAGTGGGAATTTTTTTCAGAAAACAAAGGCCAGAAGGGATAATGATATGCTAATGAGATGCACGACACTCGATTGCAACTTTGTTGCGATTCTAAGGCACTTTCAGATTTTTACACACAGACAAACTTGTACACAAACGAAATTTCACACTGTATAACATACTGCACAATAAATAATATCTACAAATAGATTTGTATGCATTTGCAGATTACGGTACTGTATACTACAATCTCTTGAATAGACTAATTCGTTAGCACCAGTCACTCTTTTAGTAACCGTGCAGACAGCCGTCTGACACAGTCGATTGCGGCATGTTCGACTTCCGGCAGAGTGACTGTACATTCCGTGTTTAATCTAGACATCGGGGAAATTAAAAAAAAAAAGTCAATCAAAAAAAAAATGATAACGAAAAAAATACTCAGTATATTATTTAATGTAATATATATTTATTTTCTTATTTTTGATAACGAAGAGTATATTCTAAAATAAGTCAAAACAAAAACAAATGCATTCTTAGTAGCAAATGATCACGGTAATGGTCATACTGCGTTTCACACAAGTGAATAACTTTTTTTTTTTTTTTTTTTTATTACTTTAAATAAATAAATTTACAAAAAAAAAGAAAGAACAAATTACAAAAAAATGAAAAGTGGATGGCTTAAAGGAAGTGGAAGTGGGGGAACATTATTGATAAGCTGACAAATCTGGCTAATAAGTGATTTACTCATAATTGAAATTGTTCCATTTTTCATTAAATTTAGACATTGATAGCTATTTGTCGCTCTACAATACGAGTGTTTAACATTATACTCTCCACGACTTCCACCTTTGGGACTGAACCTCTTTTCGATTCAGAATAGAGGTGCTGTTTACAAATTAAAATAAAAAGGTTGAGAAGATTACAATAAAAACTGCCGTGTACTCCAAAACAAATATCCCTGTCAGACAATAAAATATCAACGTTTGTCTATTTTTTCCAGAGTTGCTGACATTTCCCCCAAAATCTCCTAGTAATAGTACATGTAATAAAAAGATGCTCAAGAGTTTTAATATCAGCGTTACAAAAAGTGCACAATGTACTATCAACTAATTTCTATAAACACAAAGTGTTATTTGTGTAAATTGCCCTATGTAAAAATTTATAATGAAATGCCTGCAGCCTGGAATCAAATGTACAGAGAAATGGTAGTTTAAATGGTGGGTTTCCAATCTTCGTCCGGAATTTGAATTTCAAGCCGTTTTTCCCATTTATTTTGACAGCCCAAAGGAGGTACATTTTTCCTAACCAAATCCGAATACATTTTTTTGTGAGGTTTAGGTTTGTCTCTAACATTAAGGATAAAATAATTGTGAATAACTTACTTGTTTTCGAAGTGTTACAATTGCTGATTATTAATCAGTAGTGATTACAATAATGTACAAAAAATAAATTCGTTGAATTGTTGTGAAAATTCAACTTAGTTTCACCGCAAGCGAATGATTTTGGTCACATATAAATGCTCGATCCGATACGATATCCGCCATGTTAGTTCAAACATCTTTAGTGACTTGAAACTGTTATGTTGACCTGATAGGTCAAGTCGCTAATTAACCAATCGAAACGCTGGATGGTGCCATTGTGATTAAATTACCATAGCTCATTTAAATATGTTAATGTAGTTCAACGACTTCATGGTAAACGAAACACAGAAGAGATTTACCATTGTTGTAGTGCGATCGTTTGGCTTTGATTTTGATGGGAAAACGGCATGATTTTTTTTAAATCAAGAAATTAGTTGTTTTCGAAAGATAAGCTGAGCATTGAAGAAGAATTTGACACTTTTGAAGATAACAACAGCTCATTGTCGAAACGCAGTTTACCCAGTCACGTTACCCACAATAAACCTGTACTCTGGAATAAGCGTCAATGACTACGGAAAACCTTAATTAGACTCCAATTTAAGTGTCAGGAATCATTGAAATGTTCGAAAAATTATGCCGTAATTTAAAATTAAATGGTATATCTTTTTCTGAAATATGTGGTGGCTGTTTGGTTTGTGAAAGTTTGGGGTGCGGCTTATATTGCAGACTTTTCCCTGGGATCAAAACTTGTCAATTTCAACATGAAACAATGTCTCAAGTTAGGGGTGCGGCTTCTATTAAAGCTGCGGCCTCAAAAAGGAATTTCACGATAGTACTTGAGATTTCAGTGGAAAAGTTGAAAATTGACTCATCATTATCCAAAAAAGGTAATTATTTTGCACAGATTTTCAACCAATACTAATCAGGTCTGTGAACAGTCATAGAGTATCTACATGTATGTACCAAGTTTCATTGTAATGTGATGATTAGTACTTCGAAAATTGACAAATCATTATGCAAATTAGGTATTTAATATGCATGGGATTTCTACTCAAAACCAATCAGGTCTGCATCTATGTACCAAGTTTCATCAAAATCCAATGAGTAGTTCTTTAGATATTAGTGGAACAGTCATGGAACAGCTAAATATCAGTCAATTATCATGCAAATTAGGTAATTAATAAGCATGAATTTTAACCAAAATCTAATCAAATCTGCGCATCAGCCCAGAGCACCTATGCATCAAGTTTCATCAAAAACCAGCATATGGTTCTTGAGATACATGTATCAGTTGAACCATGGCCATAGTTGAACAGACGGTCATACACGCACACACACACACACATACAGACAGGCTAACTGCAAAGACTCCCATTGTGTGCTTCATACACAGAAGTAAAAAATGATCTGTGATTCAGACATTCTATAATAGTTACTAAGCATGCTATTATATGTACAAGTATAACAACATACACATAACCTGAAAGCTTAAACACAGGAGAACATGAAAGTATCTAAGTGTTTACCTGACAGCAAATTTAATAACGGTTTTAAGCTTTACAAGGTATCCAGCCACACAATACCGGTAGTGTTATTTTTTTGGCAATGAACATGCATCTCAATTATGTTATCTATACTTTTTTTAAGTTCAGCCTATCAAAATTGTAACATGTCTGTAGTTATTTGGTCATAGGCAGATAACGAATAAATGAAATGCAAATGACAACAATGGCAGTTTATATGGTTGTTGCCATGCCAATCATAAAGTCACCAGCTCTGCCATGAATCAAATTAAAAATTTAAACATACATATAGTGTATTAAAGTGGCATTAGCTTAAACTATTAAGTTTTCATTAACATCCATTTCCAAAATGTTGCCATTGAAACCATAACATATATGTATAAGTTACTGGGTACTTGCAAGTGAAAAATGTCAAGGGCAAAATGTCCCTGATGATTTTATGTGTCATTTAAAAAATAGTGTGCATCCCATATTCGCTAAAAATAAACAAGCTGCCTGTCTGGTAATATATCTCCACTGTATACAATAGTTGAAATTATAATTTTTAAATATTCACTAAAAATTAAACTCATCATCACAAAATGAACAAATCTGACTGAGTTCTACTCAAGATATATGAAATATCAATGTACCGGTAATCAGGCAAGTTGTTTTTCGTCAAAAATATCACTCTTTACCAAAAATGGCAAAAAATATTCATCAAAATTAGTGATTTAAAGCTATCATCAGGACATGAGAAAATCTAAGAAAGGTTTACCCTAGGAACATAAAAGCAAGCAGAATGTAAGTCAAATATGTAAAGTTGATGTTGACAGACAATTAGTAATGCCATGCCATGCCATTACTCTCATTACTCCTCTTCCATGTGTGCACATCAAGACAAACTTGTGTATGAGTATAATTGCATTCAATGTTTATTTGAAGTTCAAGTTCTGCTATAATAAGTGTAAAACAAAAATGCATGTTTCTTTACTTACTATATCAATGTTTTGTTGTAAAGTGCTTTCAAGTAAATTCATATCGATTTGATCTCCTTCAGTTTTCTTAAATATCATAGCAACTTCTGGTTCAGGAAAAGTTGGATGTGAATGACGTCTTTGGATGCCTTCCAAGTGATCATACTCTGTGTTCTCCACTGGATCTCCACATTGTAAACTATAATTAAAGCTGTAATAACAAAAATTGAATTTGACATCAACAAGTTGTAGTACATATGTGTACATTTATCTCACTGTACGTATGTATGTAATGGTATGTACAAAAGGTGAGTGCAATTAGTCAAGACAGATCAGATATACATGTCTACTCCTGTAAATAGTCTTTCTTGTTTGATATTGTGTAAGCACTTTGCATGAAGTTTTTGTTGCATCAGGTTTCAGAATTAAAAACCAAAACAGGTGTTATGAAAGAAATACTTTGGTAATACTTTATTTCTAGGGTGCATGAAAACAAGCACTTCAGTAGTGGATCTTTAGAATATGTCAATTTTAATGAAGTATGCCTGGAAGTGAATAAACTATAGTTTATATATATAGCATAGTCACACATACAGACAGAAAAACTAGCATAGAAAAAAAAAATGATCATCTGCATTTGCTTCCAATCTAAGATGTGTATGTTGGCAATTCTTTTTCCTCTCTCACTATAAGTTTGAATATTTCAATCTTTAGCCTTAAAAAAAAACACTTAAACACTGAATAATTAATTAGCATCCTTATCAGTAACAAGATGTTTTCTAAAGTTCCGTCAGGAGACGAATAGATTTGGTGGTTGGTATTTAGTCAAATTTTGATGCATCCACAGCAGTAAGACACTTTAACTCCCTGAAAGATTATCTCCTGACTACTACTGCAATATATGTTTATGCAACTTGTATCTGGTCAACCTCTAAAATCCTGTATAAATGTATTCAAAATGAACCAAAATGACCATGCTACTATGCCATCAAAACAAGTATGCTGAAAAATTTGTCACTTGGAGTTACATGCAGTGTGGACAGAAATGAGAACTTGTTGCAAAGATTTTCGAGATTAAAGAGACAACCTGAAACTTTGAAAAAATGATGCAAAATCTCTTGAAATGGCAAGATATCTCGACACATTCATCAACCGATGTATGGATTCTGACTCAACGAATCAAGCAGAGTAAACTGAAGTTACCGTCTCGGCCATGAACTTGCACTAAATGGCAAAACATTGATTTCCTGAATAATCAACAGACACTCAAAATGAGAATGAACTTTCCACTTTGCCAGTGTTAAACTTCTGGTACAATGTAACATATGCTAATAAGGGGATATGAATGATGTGAATAAATAACACACTATGTAGAGTCTAATTTTCTAATTTTGCCATTTTAAGAACGAATTTGATCAAGTCACAAAAACACAAACACATCAAACAATAATATATATGAGTAAAGTACTTCTGTACAAATTTTCAAAATAGATCAGGAGATATACAAGTGAAAACAAAATGGCCAATTGGCCATCTTTGTTTGAAAAAATAAAACGTGCACCTTTACTCAATATGCTTGTTCATTTCAGAGGAACTGTCTAGGACCTGGTTAAGCATAACAATTTAGCAAATTCAATCACAAAATGGGAACCAATAAGCCATATTTGATCAAATTGTAACTAAAATCCATGTGCATATGTAATGCATCGTATTCATATGTAATTCTGTGTCTTTAATAATTTGAATGAATGCACAGACAGATGGGACCCAAATTAATAGTTTTACATACAAACATACAGAAATATTGAAAAACCCATGATAATACCGAACTGCATAAACAGCTGGAAAAACTTATATTTGAAAATCATAATTAAAAGATTGAATTTGGCTTGTGCATGTGTGAACGCTATGTATTAGCAGAGAAATTTCATCAATTGACCAAGCACTATTTCAATAACTTATCAGTTCAAAGTAAATTTCTCTTTATAATAAGTTTTCCTAGTTCATCATTATTGCAAAATTTATTTATTGCCTAAAAATAAGACTGTAGTATACCGTAATTATAGCCTTGTATATTTTTTAGTTAAATGAATTTTAACACTTTCAGATAAATCATAAACTCAGTCGATTACATGTGTGCTGATGTGAATTTTATGCAATAGTTTCACCAATCTGTTAATCTGTTTCTCAAATATGCAGTGTGTGAAATATGGTGCAAGGACCCTGGTAGGATTATGAAAACTTGTTATTGGGATATATATATAGAATATCTTTATTTTACAAGGATCTGTGATTTCGTCATGTTGTGTGATTTTGGTGTCAATTGCATTATACCGGATTCTGCCCTAAATTCGCCCAGGGCCATTTTTCGGCTGTTTTTTCATGATGATATTTTAATCTTTTTTTGATGTAGTCATTGACGCCTATTCAAGAGTATTGATGTTTATTGCGACTAGCGTGAATGGGTAAATTTCTTTACGACAATGAGCTGTTATTGCTGTAAACAATGTTAAATTATTCTTCAAATGCGCAGTTTATCTTTTGAAAACAACTAATTTTTTATTCAAAAAAATATCATGCCGTTTCCCATCAAAATCTAAGCCAAAAGATCATACTACAACACCGGCAAGTCTCTTCCGTGTTGCATTCAAAAACATTAACATATTTAAATGAGCTATGGTAATTTGAACACGTTGGCATCATCCATTGTTTTCATTGGTTAATTATCGACTTGACCTGTCAGGTCAAAGAATACCGTCCTAGGTCAAAACATAGCGGATATTCATTTCTACAGCATCAAGCATTGAAAATGCGATTGGAATCACTCGCTTACGATGAAATAAGTTGAAATTAGGCAGAGGGTTCTCCGAACCCACCTCCGGTCAGTCAAAATGACTATTTTGAAGTGTAGGCAGTAATCAGCGATTCTACCAATGACGGAGAGATAGAATTTAGGTCAGGGGAAGCCCCATGACACTAAGATTCTTTTCCCTTACGTCACGAATCACGTGACCGTATGGCGACGCCATTACGGCTGGATATCCACTCTGGTTTCTTCCTCTCCGCATCAAAGACTTAGACCAACGATACAGAAAAAATGGGGTGGTTGGGGGGATATAGGCGGGTTCAGAGAACCCTCTGCCTAAATTCACTACGTTCAATTACCCACCATAGACTTCGGTCAGTCAAAATGACTATTTTGAACTGTAGGCAAAGAGTCAAATGCCATTACATGTAGGTGGCGGGTTTTCCGAGCAAACAGAAGTCTTTTCCCAGTCCGAAATGAAACACTCTACAATAATCACTCAACTACTTAGTTAAGACCCAAAAAGGATGGTGTCTTACCTTGCCTGTGCTGTCCCCGGAGCAAGAAGCCAAAAGGCTGCTATGGCGACATGGTTCGGTGTGCCCGAGAAAGCTAGACCCCAACCCAACTCCGGGGGTAGTATACTTGAAGTAATGACCAAAGCAGTTCTGCATGAAGGTATAGGCCACAAAGCGGGACCTGGGAGTTTCCAGGGAGTGTTGACGGTAGAGAAATCTGTCCGCAAAAATGCTGAGACTGACTTCCCTCCCATGGAAGGGTATGAGCGATTGCCTCCTGGCGGACTCTGGCTAGCGGACGACGCCCTAGGGCGTTGTGTTTTTTGTGCTTGCGGTGCCCTCCGCTAGCAGATTCGATCTGAACCCTTTGGTTCATTGCACTCCGAAGCTCCGAGACTGTATCCGCCATTCCCCGAACAAAGAGGGTGGAAGATTCCAGTCTGCGTTACTGAGGTGGAGACGTACCCCCTGACTCAGTTCGCCGGCAAAAACATATGCGTCTAAGGCCGCGTCTCGTTGCACAGTAGTGGCCCCGGCCAAGAGAGCTAGGTGACACTAGGGGATGTCGCACGTAGATGTGCGGTGGCCCACCAGTAAATGTGTTGCCTGGTCTAGAAGGCTGGTGCGTTCTGCCTCCGAGGTCTCTGAGTCCTGGGCGCGCACGATAATGCACTCAAGCAACTCTGCCCTCAGGGCATGATGAATCGTCTCAGATTGGGCTGGCGAGAACACCTATGGAACGCGACTGTTCCCCTTTACCCGGTTTGCCAAACAGAAATTCGTGGTACCGGGGTCTGGGGAAGGAGCCTTGGGATCCGGTTGGGGGTGTTTTGGTCTCATCCCACACTTTGGGGTCTGATCCCGAAACCACACCGACCGGGTAGCATTTGGTTCAGCGGGAAGTGTTGCCTAAGGTTTTCCTTAAGCGTTACGTCCTCCGCGGCTGACCAACGTCCGCCCATCAACACCATTTGCGTGTCCTGTGCCCCACTCCGCACTCAGACGGACAGGGAGAGACGTGCCAACGGGGTTGCTTTGGATCCCGATGCCCGTGATCCCATAAGCGTTGAAGCAACCTTAGGTGGTCACATTAGGATCAAAGGTGGGGGTATTTACATCATATCACTGGGATCGCTGATACTCCGCATCACCCCAAAAGCATGGCTCACCGAGTCATTACGGATGGAAGACTCTGAGGGACCGCCCAGAGTACCGGCTGTATCCGACGCGAGCGAACTGTGTCTACTTTAATTGTGAGAGGGAGCGTGTTCGACTGTGCATCTCATGACAGGGTCGGTTCCCTCTGGGGACGAATGTGGGTCGGTAAGAAGGGAGTATAAAACCAGTACCCGAGATCGGAGTCTTGGCTGCCAGCACCTCGGCAGTGCCGGAGGCTCCAGAGGAGGCTCGGTGCAATTAGCCTGAGCCTCGGCCTCCCCCAAATTAGTGGAAGAGCCGCGGCTGGGAACAGGGGTTCCCCGGAAGAGACGTGTTTGAATGCAAACTTGCTTTCGTGTTTCTTCCTGCTTACCTACCGAGGGGCCACAGTGGAGGCAGCTCGCTCCAACTGCGTCTGATCTACCCGGCCTGCTAGGGACGCAGTTGCCCCGACAGTCCTTCGACCAAAGCCCTCAACTTGGAGGCAAACTCATGCAAAACATGCAACTCACTTTAACCGATTTGTTTACTGGACGCGCATCCTTGCTGTGAAAAAATGAGCGACACGGTCAGTCTCAGCGATTTTGATGGCTCTGAAAGAAAAATCTCAGGCCTCAGAATTCCAGTGAAAAACACACGCCTTCACGGCAAAAAACCTGAACCCTGCACGCAGCTACGACAAAAGTATTTCGGATGCGGGTTCTATGCTGGTAAATTCTGAATAACCACTGCACAGTCGACTCGAAACACGAGGACATCAACAAAAAACGGCAGCGAGCGCTGGTGCTGTCATTACAACTATTCATTTCTAAATACCAAGATCAAGCATAAAATGAAAACAACATGCATGAGAGAAGCAAATTACAGTAGGAAAGGAGACGTAACGAAACCAAGCTTAAGCTACGTCGCCCGGGTTTTATTTCTTTGCTGTGAAAAAATACTACACAACAAAGGGGAAAACGACACAAGGGTAAAAAAGACAAGGAAAACTTATCCTACCATTACAATGTCATGTGGCCTCGGTCACTTGTGTTTGTGACGTAAGGGGTAAAAGAATCTTGGGGTCATGGGGCTTCCCCTGACCTAGATTCTATCTCTCAATCACCGGCAGAATTTGTGATTAATGCCTACAGTTCAAAATAGTCATTTTTACTGATCAGAGTCTATGGTGGGTAATTGAACGTAGTGAATTAAAAGATTTTTTATTTGGAACACATCATAATTGATCAGGAAATATTTTTTTGCTCCAATTTTCTGCATCGATGCCGTGGGCCGGTGACCATTATACAATTTAAAATCAGTTTGCATAGTTTACTATAGCTGTTTACAGTCTTCTAATCATTACGATTGATGTAAAATTGGAGCGATGACTGAATAAACGAACCTGATACATCTTCGCCAGCCAACCGACAGCCTGTATAAAAGGGGGGGGGGGCTGTGATTGGCTGTTACTTACGCAAGATTTGAACGGGACTTACATCGGCGTCGGATCAGATGTATGTAGGGCGGAATTAAATAAAATCACAAAATCAAAATCAAAGCAAAATAATAAAATTAATAACAAAAGTAATAAATAATAAAATTAAAATAAGTTTATAGCCAAAATAATTAAAGCCTGTACACTACATCAGATTTTTATCAGATTGAAATTATACTTATGTTACTAATAAAATGAAACAAAATAATTGTATTTGGCACACGTGGCTGGTAAATGTGATGTGATGCATGGTCTACTTTTTAATCCAGCAAGAAAAAAAAATGTATAAAATTTTAGATAAGCTTCTACAATAGTTTCTTTCGTTTTGGGTGGTCCAACTGCCGGCGTTGAAAATCGGCGTAGGTAGATTTTTCAATGAAAATAAAAGCCCCCCCCCCCAAAAAATATTTGATGTTAATATTTTTCAGTTGGGCGAATTTACAGCAGAATCCGGTAGGAATGTTTAGCAGGTAAAAAATGAAAGCAATGACGGAACATGGGAGAACAATAGTGTTCTCTCTCTTGTCCTAATAACTTCCATTCAAATACATGATGACATCACAAAATTCTTGACTTCACCAAACTTAAGACTAAGATTAAAAGCATAACAATTGAATTATACGCTATCAAATGGCAGTCACTTAAAAATACGAGAGAACCCGGCACCAAAACGATCCCGGCACCAAAACGATCCCGGCACTTCAGCGAATGAACCTAATCTTACTGTATAAGTCCCTGTCACTTGAATGGTAGAACAGAAATTTTCATTTTCGTGTAATTTGATGAGTAGAAGACATGATTCGGGCGACTGTAGCTACTCCGATATTCAGTCAGTGCGCGTATGTAAATGTACGTCCATGTTTGGATGTACCATTATAAAGACGGGGTGGGGTGGTGGGTGATTTGAAGTGGGTTAGCAGGCAAGAGTTTTGAACCAAACTGATTTTTTTTTTATATTAATACAGTATTTTTTAGTGAAATTAAATTTGTGTAATAAATTTCGTTCCTGATTATCATGTTTTCTTCTATTTTTTTTAATTTGTGTTCATTTGGTATACATGTTTTTAATACTAATACAGCATTTGATTTACTTTAAGTAAAATTAAAAATAGTCAAACTGCAAAATATATATGCGTATTAATAAATTGTACGTAATTGTAATCATTTTATTTGTTTTGTTTTTTTTATTTGTGTTTGTTTCAATGCTTTTTTTTATAATAAAGCAGTATTTTAAATGTAGTTGTGAAATGTACATAATTGTAATCATTTTAGTGCCTAATTATTTGTATCATAGAATTTTTAAAATAATATACGACATTTTTTTTATATATTCCAGGACAAGTTCAAAATTTATAAGTGGCAACTAGTTAAAGAATACTAGTATAAAGGTCATACATTGTACACTTTTCTTCTACAGCAATCATACAACACTCATTCAAGTTTGGTACAGTATATCTCTTTTTGGAGGATGTGGTGGCCCTCAAAAGGGCTGTGTTGTTTTGTTTTTTATGAGGTTTACTCCTCTTGGGATGGCGCTGTTATGTGTGACAAACACTTCAAAAGACGAAATGTAGTCAATGTGCCATCTCTATACTGTTGCCAATAATCTGCTAACTTCCCCTGCATTCTTTTGGTTTGTTTTCTTTGATATTTTGTTCAAACTCATCCACGAAATATGGTTTAAACATCTCGTGATTTATATACTTGTCGTATCGTATTTGAATTAAGAACTATAATAAACACATTTACTAAGTATCGGTACGTGCACAGAGGTTCGTCCATGGTACGTGCAACCGACAAACATTCACGAAATCGACAATCTACATTTTCGTAAAATCGACAACCAAAAAAACAGGTACGAGTAGCAGGTTAAAAGTATGTGTATATCTGCAAATAAAATAAAAATGTTTGTTAAATCAACATAAATCCAACACAAATGCGTGTCCGTTCAAATTGGTGCCGAGCTCTCTCGTACATTGTGGTGCCGGGTTGGTTTCGGTGCCGGGATCTCTTGTTTTCATCAAATGGCAGTCACTTAATTGGTAAACGGTCCATATACAGCATACATCTTACCCCCCCCCCCCCTCCCCGTGAAGGTCAACATCCTCAATCAAAACAAATGACTCGCATTCTACAAAAGTTAAAATTACACCTACCTTTCACAGCTCTGTGTATTTGTTTCACACGAGTCTCCGTTATATCGTTCATCATCGTCACCAAAATGATATTTCTGAGCGAGAACGCGGAATATGGGATCCTGTCTGGCAACTATCAGCGAGTCTTCGTGCGAAGGCGTCACGACAACAACACCATCTTGCTCGCTTAATTTCCAATGATTTGCCGCAGACGACGGAGTATTACTCTGAACGATGCTTGACGACACAAAGTAAAACGCAACGTACGTCATGCATGGCAAATCGCTAAACATGGCGAGAACAAAGTAGAAAATCTATCAGAAATTGTCACAAACTTCAACCTGATCGATATACCTCAATCTCGTAGTTTGAGGTCAAAGGTCAAAGTTAGTGGTTAAAGGTTGTATGCACGATATGTTTTATTTTGTTACAGGTTTAATTAGCAACAAATGTTAGACAGTCGGTTCAGTTTAATGGGTTTCTTGTTGTTCAGAAATAAAACACTAACAAACTAGAGACTTGTTCTCGCATTTGTTGGGCCCGATAAACAATACGGAACTTGTCCACGTTGGCTTCTTTTGATTGGCTCAGCAAATTATGTTCATCCGCAACAAAAAAAAGTGCCGTGGTTATGTCAATTAGTTTAATTATAATACTCTTTTAATAATAACAGCATCAAATTAAAATTAGTTAAATTGTGCATATATTAGAAAAAAATCAAAGAAATGTGTTGATATTAGAAATTATCACGATTTTCTACTGTAGCCGTATCACATGAGGTCACCTTTATATTAATAGGCGTCCTTTTCCTATTTGGTTCAAGATGGCGGCAGCAGTGGGTGCGATAGTTGTGCTGGCTTTTTTGGCCATTTTGGGGTCTGTTAATGCAGATGGAAGGATTTTGGTGTTGTTGGATAATATGGCGATGAAAGAAACGCATTCAATATTTTTCAAATCTTTAGCAGGTTTGTGCATTTATATTAAAACAGTATATTCGCTACACGTGTGCAGAGCTGGTAGATCCGTTCTATGATAATGTACTATGACTACAGACACAGTCAGCAACTAGGCACTTTAAGATTATCTTCAAATTGGTGGTATTCATTTGATCAGGAGACAAATAGCTACCACTAAACCGTGATTTGCTATTTGTTATTTTCAAGATAAACTTCGATCCTGTATAGGAATTCAATTTAATTAAAGTCAATTAATTTGCAATCTTTTTCGGGCAAGCCAGTAGAAATACATGATATATTGAAGATAATATTTGGTAATTTTTAATAGTTATTTAGGACTACGATTACCAAATATTATCTTCAATATATCATACTTATCAGTCCGAGCAGCGTTTATTTATTTATAAACTACTATTACAGTAGAAATACATGTAACATATAAATTGCAACTAAATTTATGAGGGTTTGCATAGCTTAGGGTTGAGGAGAGTGGGTAAAGTATTGTACAGATTACCATACTTCACCCTGATCTATAACTTAAGGTATGCATGCAAAATTATCTAATCATTGATTAGTGGTGGCCTAGACTCACTCAAAACGGTCAATTTATGAGGTCCACTGACTAGCTGACAACAACTCTATGCATTCATCTTGATGGTAGGTTACCGATGTTAACGAAAAAAATGTACCGTTGTTTTCATTTAGGGAGAAATACCTACATGTAGAATAAAAGTCTCCTAATTTGAATTTCTCAATATCCAACCGAATTTGTTCATACAAATATTTTTAGTAGGACATTTGTCAAAATTAAAGCACTGTAATGGATACTATTAATTGAAAAGTAAATTTTAGGGAAAAGTGCAGTAACTATAGCAATTTAAACTGCTATTGTTTAAGTTGCGAGACTTTGCCAATCAATACAACCTCTAAATTCAACTTCTTTGCCAATAATAGCCATTCCAATACATGTACATTCATGCAATGTATACACACATGAAAAGACATTTCTCAAACCACATAAATTACAAATTCTGATCAATGTCTATAGAGATCAAGAACAGTAACATTCAGGGATGTTTTTGCATGCACATATTAACTCCATGGGTTGAATTTGACATCACATACTGCCACCATCTTTTGGGTCTTGTAAACAAAAATTGGTAAGTTGTCATTTTTTGAAACATTTGAAAAAGAATTGCGTACATTATATTCAATCTGAGAAACAACAGTCTATTCATGATAAAACTTTTACTAAAGTGTTGCATAACCAAGTTATGCCATAGTTGTTACAAAGAAAGGTGTAGTGAGAAATGCCATGTTTTGTTTGGTAATGGTCAAAGTAGATAAAATATTTTTTTGAGGATAAATTTTTTGTGGTGGAAGGTGCAGAAATATTTACTGAACTATTTAAAAGCTGATATTTAATAATCAGCAACAGCACTCTAAAGCAGAAAATTTAAAACAAATAAAAATAAATATTCATGGTCAGCAGGTACCAAATTTAGTTTCCTTCAATCAATTCTTTACTTTAGAAAATAGTTCTCTTGACAATTTGTTCGATATTTATCTTAGTTGCATTGTATTTGGGTGTAGTTTTGATGTTCAAGAATAGAATCTGAATTTATTCTCGATTTCTCCAAAATTGAAAAAGACTTACTGTAAACCATAAATTGTGGATTTTGTTAACAAGGCAATGGCTATTTCAAGTAATTTTTGTGTAATTACACATTTCATAATTAGTATTTTTTTTTTCTTTGTCTTGAATTTGTTGCATACATGTATCCAACATACTTTATTAGTCAGTGTTCTTCCCAGGATATAAACAGCGTGACGGTCCCGCCACAATGCTTTGATTTGCCGCCACACCGGTCTGACGTCGCCACGGTGATTAGCAAGACCGCCACAGTGCTCTTTTCATTGGGTATCTCGTCATGTTGGTCGGCCCGACCGGCACTCAAAATTAACGACCACCGCGAAAACGCTTTCGACCAGGACTATTGTCATATTGTTATTATACTTGCGTACCGACTGACATGCATCCTGCCAGTCGTGGATAAGAATTTTTAAACAATAGACACAGTCGCGCAACGTGGTATTGGCTTTAAACAATACAAGTCAATTTTGTAAGATTAGCACCTCTTTGTTTGTGAGTGAATACTTTCTGATGATAGACGCAGTCTTTAGATTGAAAGCTAAAATTCTTTCAAAATCAATTCCACCCCGATGTAACATGTGCAAAGTGGAGTTCACAATCTGTTTACGCTACTCGAGAAAAAACGTGGTTATTGTGTGATTGGGTAAAATACATTTGAACTGTTCACATCGTGAATCATGTAAAAACTCTTCTTTCAAGACTTTTTTCACCTTTTAAAAATTGCTAATCACCTCTTTTGAAAACCATCATGCAGTTTTCATCTGAAGTTTTATTTGTTCGTTCATTACTGTGAATATATACGTTTTAGAAATTGATGATACGAATAATAAATTACAACAATACTCCAAATAATGGTCGATTTTTTGAAGGAGAATGTATTTGGAGTAAATAAGATCAGGAAAATATTTCTGGCTGAAACGTTTCAAATGAGTTTTATTTAACTTTTTACAATAGACATTAATATTGCAACAATAATTTATTTGTTTCTGTTTTTTAGTTTGCAGCATTTGCATTTTGAATATATTTAATTTTTATATTCAAATGTCTTAATTCCAAAAATATTTGCACTGCGACCGAACTCATTAATATTTATTGCTAATTAATATTCATATAGCTCATTAATATTCATGATCGACCGGCACTCACGTTGGGCTGGCGAGATCCCTGTCTATGCACAACTTCTTCTCAAAAACCGCCGAACCGTTTGATTGATTTTTGGTGTGTGGATGCCTTGATGAGTGCAGATGGTAATTTGTTCATGAGAAGTCGATCTGCCAAAAATTACCCCCCCCCCTCCAAAAAAAAAAACTCTAAAATTTCTTCTATGCTACTATGACACTAAGTGGTCTACACTGCTGATATTGATAGTGCATGTGCCTTGGGTTGTCCTCTATCAGTTTTGTAAATTGGGTAATTTTCAATTTCCTAATTTTGGTGAATATTTTAAAATTGTAATTTTTGGTCAAAAATTCTATTTTCAACTTCTTCTTCAAAACCGGTAGCCTGAATGCTTTGATACTTGGTGTGTATGTACTTTGTGTTGACATCTACTAGATTGTTCATCCCATGGCCATATCTTTAATTCTCTAATTTTGGCAAATATTTTTGTCATTTTTGGTTAAAAATGGAATTTCAACTAACCACTATTTCCAATGCTTTGGTGTTAGGCATACATGTGTTTATTATTCCATTGACAACTTTGTGTGGTTGTTTGGCGATATTTCATTTAAAAGTACAAATTTAAACGAAAAGTTGTGGCATTCTCGCCTGCCAAAGTTTTATTTCCGCCTCGAGCTTCTTCTGCCACATTAAAAAAAATGTAAACAATGCATGTGACGTCACTGAGCCCCAACGTTCGGTCTGGTGAAATCAGCTCGCGATGTCAGTGTGTTTTCTACGAGTCGCACGCGAGTATTTTATTTTGTCCACCAATTCGAACGTTTTCCAGGGTATTTAATTTGCATATCAGCTAGTGAAATTCAAGCTATTTGGGTGCTATTTCAAGAACCATTCAACATATTTCAACAAAATTTGGTATATTCATGTATTGTTATTCTCTCAACACGCTGGAGTTCATTTTAAGCTCTCTAAGATTCTAATTTTATTGAATATTTCTTTTATTTTTGTAAAAAATTCCACTTTTTTGGCATTGTTTTATTGTCTCACTCGCTGCCTTTTGGGGTATTTGTCATATACAGCACTAATCTTTTGTACAATAGCCATTGAGTAACAGGCCATTGGCCTATTTTTATGATCACTACCATTCGGAAAACTTTGGGCATTCTGATTGGTTGATGGCGTTTTTGACCCATAGGGTCAAAGGACACATAATGCGTCATCAACTATCATGGCGGGTCTGTGTTTCACCGAAGTGATCGAGTGATCAAAAATAATAATAAAACTAATTCAAATTTTACGTTAACATTTAGGTAACATTTTTGGCATGGCATCATGACTGAGTAAGAGGAATTATTGGTATAAACGGTGTATAACATCGCGAAGTAAGTTAAGTCACGTCGTAACTTTGATGATCGCTTGGAAGTGTTATTTGTTCGTTCATAACTGTAAATGAAAACATTGTAGAAGCTGATGGTCGGAATAAATAACAAGCAATCCGCCAAATAATTATGTGGACGATTTTTTGAAGGAGAATTATTAAATTAGTAAATAAGATCATGAAAGTCGTGAACATAATCCTGACTGAAACGTTTCAAATGACTTTCATTTAACCTTTTACAATTTATTTGTTTCTTTTTAAGTCTGCAGCATTTGCATTTCGAGAATGTTAAATTTTTAAATTCAAACTCTTTTAAATTGTGAAACGTAATATTTTAATCCCAATAAAAATCAAAGAAAGCTTAGAAAGAACTCCTGTGTGCTGAGAGTATTGAAGACACATTAAAAATTAATTAAAAATTACTTGTACATGAGATATTGATGGAGAAGCTGAAAACTAATTATGTAAATCAGGTGACTAATATGAACAGAACAGAACAAAAAAATTAATTATTGTGCTAATTAGAGAATTAATATGAACAGATTTTAACCCAAAATTAATTAGGCTGTCTATTGTCCTAGAGCATTTATGTACCAAATTTTATTCAAATGTGATGATCAGTAATTGAGATATCAGTGTTAATTATTTATGTTAATTAGGTGATTAATAAGCATAAATATTTATCAAAAACTAATTGGGTCTCTGCATAGTTCTCTTTAAAAGTTTCATTAAAATCCAATTTGTAGTTCTTTATATATCAGTGGAACATTATTATCAGTTCTTTCTCAAGCTGTAAATTTCAATGATGATAATGGATTCAGATTGTGAGGAATTTGACACACATTATGACAGCTGCAACACTTATTCCTACAATGCATTTCTTGAACTCACTGGAAACATTCCGAAAGGTGCGTTTTCCATCACTCATGTCAACATAAGATCGCTAACTAAAAACTTTGATGAATTAAAATTATTTTATGATACAATTCCCTTCAAATTTAAAGTCATTGCACTTTCTGAAATATGGCAAGTCAAAAATAAAGATATGTTCAATCTATATAATTACTCATTAGAAACAAAAGGCAGAACAAATCAAAGGGGTGGTGGAGTAGGGGCCTCTATATCCACACCTCTTTAAATTATAATTTGATTGATGTCGAGGTAAAACACTCTGAAACATTGTGGGTAAATGTTAATGTTGGTAGGAATAAGTCGCTGGTAATTGTCATAATCTACAGAAAACCAAACACAAATGTTGTTGAGTTTTTAGACAGTTTAGAGCATTCAGTGTTGCATAATTTACCAATTAATTCCGAATGTGTCTTAGTTGGTGACTTTATTAATTTAAACAATTTAAACTCTAGTCATGTTAGAAATCTTTGTCACACATTATCATGCTACAACTTTAAACAAATTATTAATGTACCCACACGCATATAAAACAAACAATTAACTTTTTATTTAAATAATTTCATTATATTTTATTCCAAGCAGTATGGCTTTAGAGAAAAATTTAGTACAAAACTCTCTGTGATAGACCTAGCACAAAAGATATTAGATGAAATTGATAAAGGGAATGTAGTTCTTCGAGTTTTCTTAGATCTTAGAAAGGCATTCGACACTGTTAATCACTCAATTTTACTTTAAATTATCTGGATATGGTATTCGAGGCCTACCTTTGGACTTGATCGAGAGCTATTTACAAAAAAGGGAACAACATGTAAGTGTGAATGGTGTAACATCAGACTCGCTTCCAATAATATGCGGTGTTCCGCAAGGGTCTGTACTTGGTCCTACTTTGTTTCTTCTTTATGTTAATGATATAGCATTGTCATCCACGTACTTTGACATTCGTCTGTTTGCAGTTGACACCAGTCAATTTCATACATTTCAATCTGGGAACAGTATTAATATGTTGGTGTGCTGCTGGACCACAATTTAAATTGGAAAAAACATTGATCATGTGATGAGCAAAGTAAGTGTCAAAACAGGTAACATATATAAATTTAAAAAAATTGTTCCAAGGTCAACTCTATTATTATTGTATAACTCATTTATTTGTCCACATATTTCATATATGTTAGAAACCTGGGGAAATGCCTATAAAACTCATTTACATCCAATACTAATTATTCAAAAATGAATTGTACGTACTATTTCTGGTTCACCTCCTTTTTCACATACTCTCCCATTGTTTAACAGCTGTGATATACTTGATATATACAAACAACACCAGTTCCAATTAGCCCTTTTCGTTTTTGATAGTATTCATGGACATTTTCCTAATTCTATATTCCAACTCTTTCAGCATGTACCCAAAACTTATCATACTAGGTTTCAAACCAAAGGAAATTTAATAAGTACCGTATTAATGTAGGTCAACGTTCTATTAAAAATACTGGCCCCAAGCTATGGAACCAGCTACCACAGAATATAAAAGACATTACCACAAGGAAATTATTTAAGTTAAAAATGAAAAAAAAATTAATTGAATAATGATAATTATCATTGTTATTGTTATTGTTATTATCATTATTATTATTAGCTTCATTTACGGGTTCAGGTTATTATAACTCACCCTCAAAGATAGTGTAATTCATTTGTTTTTGGAGGAATCAGACTAGATTAGCCAGCTTATTTATGGTTCCTATTTTACCTATTTATAATTGATTCTTGTTTTGTAAACTACAAGTGTACATTATTAGGTAAAATAAAATATTTGATTGATTGATTGATTATGCAAATTAGGTAATTAATATCCAATTAAAACTAATCATGTCTCTGCATAGTCCTAGAAGATCTATGTAGCAAGTCTCGTTGAAATATGATGATTAGTACTTGAGATATTGGGCAAAAAGCTGAAAATTAACTAATTATGCTAATAAGTAATTAATATGCACCAATATTTACCCAACAACTAATCTGGGGTCTGCACAGTTCTTAAGTAACTGTGTACCAAGTGTCGGTGAAATGTGATGATTACTACTTGAAATATCAAAAGCTGAAAATTAATTAATTATGCAAATTAGGTAATTAATATGTACTGATATTACCCTAAAACTATCAGGTCTGTGCAGTGTCCTATGACATCTATGTACCAAATTTCATTGAAATGTGATGATTACTACTTTAAATATCAAAAGCTGAAAATTAATTATGCAAATTAGGTAATTAATATGTACTGATATTACCGAAAAAACTAACAGGTTTGTGCAGTGTCCTGTGACATCTATGTACCAAGTTTTTTTGTAATGTGATGATTACTACTTTAAATATCAAATGCTGAAAATTAATTAATTATGCAAATTAGGTAATTAATATGTACTGATATCACCCTAAAAACTATCAGGTTTGTGCAGTGTCCTGTGACATCTATGTACCAAGTTTTTTTGTAATGTGATGATTAGCACTGTAAAATGACTAATTTCACTGGGTTTAAATTTCGCTGATTTACAATTTCAGGCATATTCAGTGGGTTTTAAAGTGCCTGTGAAATGGCTATTTTCACGCCGAAAATTATCCATTGATACATAAATATTATTATTTTTTATGTTTCTAAGCATGAATTATTTTTTTAAGTGAGAAAAAGTGTTTTAAACTCAATCTACGACAACTTTATTTTTGTGTATTTTAAAACGAGGCTCCTCATTAGCTTCTTATTTGCATACAGAAATTCCCCTTGTGACGTCAGAAGGGGAAGTCGCATGGCAGCTTGCATTGCCGATACGTGTAAATAAGGCAAATTTCTTGTGCAGTTTTCTCGTCTTTGACTAAATTTTCACTTGTGTACTTGTTCGTCGAGGAGGAATGGACCATAAAGAACACATACATGTAGTATCAATTTTTGTTGCATGGGGTTGAGTTAGATGCGAAATATGTCCGTTCTGGTGTAGCTGGTCACCGTGATCGTCACCGGCGCACGTTTGTACACTGTCGCTGGACAAAATAGGTTACTATGTACGTCACTACACTGTTTTATTTTATCGATCATCTGGGTAAAACTTTCAAAATTAAAATAAAAGAGAACATATTTTGACATTCTAAATATTAGACTATAGTGATCACTATAAAATAATTAAAAAAATGACAAATCACAGTTACTAAATAAATGACAGCCGCGTGGAAATAAATTGAAATTTTGTTGAAATACTAGTTGGTTGCGTTGGGTCACGACGAGGGCAAGTGCATTAAAAGCGGCGTTTAATTGGATGAGAAAAATAATCGAGATCGACACACATACAAATAAATAAATTAGGAGTTGATTCGAGTTAGCGTGATCCATGGCTTGATTGTCATAATTATAACATCATATTAAAACTTTATTTAGTGGAAACACATTGACCAAGCCCGGATTCTTATTTCATAAATTATTATGCAGATCAAGCTGCAAGCATGGAGGTAAAAAAAGAACAGAGGTGGGAATTCGACATTCAACACCAATCACCAAACAATTCAGAAACTTTTAGCCTTCGAAAATGAAAACAATTAGCAGTGTGTAAGGGCTGTGTAATTTCCTGTTTGTCCGACGCTTCGTTTTCGTGTCACTACTATGTGTCATTGCTACTCTTTACTTAACAGCGACTAAATGGTCTCTATAAAACGATAATCAGGATCGCAAAAAAAGTCAAGTCATTTGAAACACTTGCCATCTCTCTCTCTCTCTGAAATCCGAAATTCTGAAATCCGCCTCGGTGATCGTGGTCCGGAATCTACCTCTTTCAAAAGTGTTGTGCCAGGTTTATGTTGTCTGCGTTTCTCTTTAAACCATAGACACTCAACAAAGGGTCTCTATGGACAAGGACAGTTTTTCCACAAAAAAAGAAGCTGAGATTAAGTGGCTTTCGTCCACTGATGTCGCACTTTTGGATCGATTAGAAACATGTGAATACTTACACTATGACTATACGTTTCACTGCAACTGCCCATAACACAACATCTAAAAACTCTCTCAAAAAAAAGACAAAAAACGCCGACTGAAAAATGTATATCGTTTAAAAGTATACTGAATGACCAGTGTTATTACGGCTCAGGGGTATGACTTCCTCTCACATTTTGGCACTTGGTGGCGCACTTTCGGCGAGAGTCGGAAATCCGGAAACAGTCGACCGTTTCAGGATAGGTGGGCGTGGCTACAACACGAGAAATATCCCAAGTTTACTTTGGATACGAGTAATCATTTTCAGCAAAAAAAATCAATAACTGCCCATTTCAGTGGGACACAGATCTAAAATGGGAAACGTGAAGGTGGGCATTGCACAGGCACTTTAAATTCATGGTTAGATAATATATTCTATGCTTAATTTTACATATTTACTGGGTTTTAATTTAGCGCATTTTCCAGTCAACGAAATAAGCAAAAATCAAACCCAGTGAATAATTAACCCCTTTACAGTACTTGAGATATCAGTGGAAAAGCCAAAAATTGATTAATCATTATGCAAATTAGGTAATTAATATTGCACACATTTTCACCTAAAACTAATCAGATCTGCGCATTAGTTTGGAGCATCTATGTGCCAAGTTTCATCAAAATCCAATGAGTGGTTCTTTAGATATCAGTGGAACAGCTAAAAATCAGCTAATTATCATGCAAATTAGGTAATTAATATGGATGAATTTTTACCAGAAAACCTAATCAAATCTGCGCATTGGCCCAGAGCATCTATGCACCAAGTTTCATCAAAAATCAATGTATGGTTCTTGAGATATCAGTAGAACAGACACACAGACAGACACACTAACTGCAAAGACGTAGTAATAAAAAAATAAACTACCGGTAATCTACAAAAAACAGAATATTAATGGAAAAAAATTAATAATACGTTGTTGATTATGTGGGTGTAAATGTGCTTTGGTCAATTTCTATTATGCCGCATTGGGTTAATTTTGTACAACTATGCGCGTCATTTCATTTCCATTGTGTGACTTGAGTATGTTTTTTCATCTTATTATAATCAGGGCCATCTGGAGTTTCATTATTAGATAATGCCTTCTATTTATACTTCAGTAACATTTGATCTTTGTGAGAAGTCATTGTATGGTAATTAGATCTGTTGAAGGTTAATATTCACTGTGGTTAAACCATGGAAGGTACTAACTGAAGGAGCCACACGAATCTATTGTTTTAGCTTTACCCCATGATCGTTTGTCAATGGTTCTCGATAGCTCTTAGCACCCTCGTACAATGGGTTACGCTAATCTTCAGCATTCGGAGCATGTTCGGAAGCGATAGACGAACCTTGCATGTACAATACTGAAAATGGCGTCTAGTTTGAATGCGGTTGTTTCCGTAGATCTTGGCGAACTTTAATGAGAAATTGACAGATATAACAGATTGAAGAACTGATGAACTATCGTGAATCTTTTTGTATTTGCAAAGGTGATGAGACTTAATCAATGATTGCCTGTGACAAATAACCATTGCATTATTCAATGGTACAATTGTCATTGCTTGGCTTTGACGCCCGAAACTATTGAAATTTTCATCCACCGGGCATCGGCGAACACCACCAGAAAAGATAGTATCGAAAGAAGGGCATGCCTAGACACTTTCTCTGTGATAATATTTTTTAGGAGTCCTTAGGAATTTTTGTTGTAGACACTCGAAATCTTGTTCTTGTTACAGTTGCTAATAATTAATACATGTGAAATCTGTGAAGTCAAACGTTCATCTGTTGAATTTCCGGATGTGAAATACGTATTTTGACACTTCACACCTAAACAAACCAAGTGTGCATGTGTGATGACCATAGTTTCATAATGCGCATATATTTTATGGTCATGTTAAAAATCGGCGAGGTTGTATCATATTCCGCTAACTCGTTACTTGTGTAAACAATCGCAAACTATCATGGACATCAAAGATGAGCTAGACAATGTCCTTCTCAGGATTAACTTGGGTTGAAACAAAAGGAAATAAGCCAGTTAAGAGGCTTAAGTGCCCACTTGAGAGGCGTCATGGCTCCTTCCGTTAGTACCTTCCATGGTTAAACATTATAAGATAGTATTCTACTGTAAGCCGTTGTACTTGGTACTAGTCCTCATTGTTCAGTGAGTTACAAACTATGTGCAATAAGTTTTGTAAAGTTGCTACAGTACATGTACAATAAGTTATATCCTAGAGTTCACATAAAATAATTATATTATAAGTTGCTATAAAGCATATTCAGTATTCTTTGGTGCAATAAGTTTTCTAAAGTTATTACTGTACAATCAGTTATATCCTATTAAGGGAAGAGTAGGAAATCAAATGGGCGGTGCACCGCGGTCATTACCGCGGTGTACCGCAGAACGCCGGGGAGAGCCGCGGACTGCTTATAATTAGGGGTCTCTACCGCTGTACCGGTCTCTACCGCGGCCCTCGGTAATGTGTGAAATACGTACTTAACAGTTTCTTTGTGATTCCTCGAGTCATTGTTTTAAAATCCGATGCTGTAAATGAATACGATATGTGCGCTTGTTTAGTATTTAGTACATGTATTTAGCATAACACTGGAATAAAGTTTACAATTGAAAAGAGGACGATTTACAAAGTTTCAGCGTATCCAAGCCGTATCCTGGTTCTTGATTGATTTGGCAGAATCATGTTCACCATTTGTGTCACACTCCAGAAAAAATGGCCAGCAAACGAGAAACGGGCGAACTAATCAAAACAGGTCAGGCTGTCTGCATTGCACTGACAATGACATGATTATTTATTTTCTGTTTCGTTTCACAAATCTTGCCTTGCGCATGTATTCTTGGTTGACAGAATCTTTTTTAAACAAAAGACGTTATTTTTCTGTTACATGTTCGTGTTCCATGGTACTCGTGAGTGTGAAAGGCATTTTGAATGAATAATTATTGAGTTTATGATACCGTACGATAACGCTAGCTGGCTTGATTAGAATTTCATTGCGTGTGAACCGCTGAGGTCATTGCCCGTTACTGTGCCAACCGCACGTAGTTCAAAAGCACCTGACGTTGTTTTTTTGTTTTTTTCACTGGAAATGTAAGCGATCGAATACTCTGCGTTCAAAGTACGCTGCCCCGAGTTTGAAATTACAGTAAATTGTAAAGCATGGATTTTATTTACATGAAATTTATGTTAAACCATATTTATTATTATTTGAAATGTTGTTTCTTGACTTGACTTTTCTGGCTTTAATGTTTTGTGTGTGCGTGTTTGTTTACAATATCATTATCAACAACAGTTATTCAGTGGCCCCGTCTCTGAGGCAGTAAGTCGCGGTTTCGACTAAGTCGCGTAGTTCGATGGCTCCGGACGATTGTATTGTGTTTTGCCGTCAGTTTTAAAGTAGAAAAACTAAGTCTGGTATTATCGCGTATTTAATTGCCCACTCAATCAGTTGGAGGTGACAACTTAACACCTACAGGCCGTCAATTACTGAAATAGAAAGGGTGATAGCAGCCTGACTCGAGGGGTCGACAGGGGTATAAAAAATAAGTTTGCGTAATTATTGCAAAGGCAACGCATTATCAAGTCGGCAAAGTTGAAATATTCACAGCCAGTACGTAAACAATGGAAAATAAGTTTGCCTAATTATTACGAAGGCAACACATTATCACGTCGGCAATGGTGAAATATTCACAACCAGAACGGTAACAATTTTTACGTAGGCAACGCAGAGCCAGTAAAAATTTGCGTAATGGGATGTGTATAATAAAAAGGTCAACGCGCGGAGCGCGAATGGTCACCAAGGTAACAACCCACTTGTTCAGCGCGTGACTTGGGGTTAAACTTGGGCCAAGGTTTATTAGATTAGTCAGTTTCGCCAAGAAGTGTGCTATTTTTTTTGCTGATCACCCAGTTGTTGTAGTATATATTGTAGCACCAAGTGTGTGACACTCCCTCTTCGGACTTAGTGCATGGTCTCGAAGTAACGTAAACTGCGGCCTCTCATCGAGTGTTTTACACTCGGAATTTATACTTCGCCCGATTATATTGGTATACGCGAAACATTAATCTTTTAAAATAAATCCTGAGACTATACATGATGTAAATTCAAAATAATGTGATAATATTTTACATTATTCTGGGTTGCTTTGCGATGTTATACCAAGACTCGTGAAAATAAAATAGTCTTCTTCTGCGAACTAATAGAGACGATTTTTCCAATCTTCTGGTACCACTCGATTTTATTATTTGAACTTGGCGGCAAGTAACCTTTAGTTTCCCAGTCTATTGTGTCCATTCATAGTCTTAACAATAGGGTGTAAATTGCCATGCGAGCCTACCGCACACGACCGCGGTAAACCGGGGTCATAGAATCTATGCATAAATTTGCATAAAATGCGGTCGACCGGCGAGCACCCACCACCACCGCGGTAATGACCGCGGTAAACCGCGAGTTTGATTTCCTACTCTTCCCTAAGTCACATAAGATAATTATACTATAAGTTGGCATATATAGTAGTTGTTAACTGAGCAGTATTTGCTAATATCCAGACTATTAAGTTAACTTTGCACAATTATATAAGTGTCATTTCAATATTATCATTATTTAGAATGCCTCAACCTAAGAAAAAAGTTTTAGACTAAAATGCCAACAAAATCGTAAATACATGTAGGAAAAAAGGGCATGCGAGTCACAGCCTCAACAGTACAGTAAACAACAAAACCTTGAAGTAAGTAGTGAAGTATTTCCTCAGCCAGGTAATCATGTAGAATTAGATATTGTTACCCATGAAGTTGATAATTTTGTGGACCAATTAATGAACAAACTTAACAGACTAACAAATCAAAGTGAAATGTCTTCAAATGTAATGCAATTACTAAATCAGTTTCACCTGTATCAAAAGAATATTGTGAGTACTGATTGGATAGATGTTATAAATGGACTCCCTGGTACTGGGTTACAAAACCTTGGCCTTGTTATCAAAATGTTATATACGAGTATTATACTCCAGCTTTTGCAAGCTACATTTTTACCAAATCAAAAACCCATCAATACAGAAAAAATACAACACCATCTCGTTTATGTGAATGGGAATCATTTATAATCCAGATGTATTTGGGTAACAACAGTTTTAAATAGTGCAATATGGTTACAGAAATATATTAAGTAGAGAATTATTTAATCCTCTTGTAGAAAATGATGCCCATGAGTTTCTTGTGATTATAATTGATATATTAGAACAATATGACGTAAACAGTAATAATATGCCAGTACAAAGTATATTTATGGGTATCTATAATAACATGTATAAATCAAAACACTGTGCATATCAGAATGTTAGACTTGAACCATTCACTGTTTTACTATTTCCTATCATATTCTAGTAATAATGAACAAGTTTCTATTTCAAATTGCCTTAATGATTATTTTAGTGAAGAACCAATACATGAATATTCCTGTACATACATTGTAAAAAAATTGACCAATCAAGTATTACCACCATACCTTGTTATACAGTTGAAATGTTTTTCAAATTTGGGGAATAAAATAGAGACACCTGTCAGTTATTCAATAAATTTAAACATCTGAGTATGTAAGCAACAGTTACTATGATAATACTTCATACAAGTTACTAGTATATGGTGTAATAGTACATCAGTCTAATCATTACATTACCATGTCTGTATTAAAGCATCTGATAATAACTGGTATAAATTTAATGATGATAGCGTAACACTTATTGATATCGAAAAAGTTTTATAAGAACAGGTTTACATGTTATTTTATCAGTTGATAGAAATAAATAGTAATTTTTATGAATCCTCTGATTACAGTCAAAAACCATGTCACATAATTAGTTAGCAAGATTTATCTACTCGTGTGAAATATCAGGTTCAAAATAAGGCTGATAGTTCATCTCTTCAATATGTTAAGTAAAGAATTACACAGGCAAATTGAGCTTGTGAAAGCTGATGTTATTGACCATAAGAGGGAATATACAAAACAATATATGCAGGGTTCTGCCCAGCCTGATTTGAGTTCCGGTCGCCATTTAATATTCATGAGCTAATTAATATTCATGAGATAAATAATACCCGGTATTCATTTTTCCATTCTACAAGCTACAATTTAACTACTTTAATCATTTTAACTTTTATTTTAAACATTTAAATGTAAAATTAATCTGCTTTGATAAAAGTGAAAAAATATATACACTTTATTTTCGTAATCACGTCCAAAATACGTATTTTGAGACATTGACCTCTGACCTGGCAGCCATTTTTTTTTGTCAAAGCATGTCGTCAGTTTGTTACGGCCAAAGTGGAAACAAGAATTTAATTGTTTTCTTTTCCAATGGAATGCTGGTAAATCAAATTAATAGTGAGAAAGAAGTATTCCTTGTATCGCTGACTGAATATAGCTTATGAATTTAATTTTATGAACGAGTCATGAAGCCAAAAACATTGATGAATGTTCCTTCACTCGAAGTGCAGATTAAATGAACGACAGCTTGACGCATCGCTGTCGGTGAAGTTAGCAAGTTATTGTTCAACTCGATAAATCCTACACACAACTAAATTTGTAATGGTAATCCTTTCTTCTGTTTATTAGTCCCTGTTCGGACGAAGTCCGAAAACAGGGACTTGTAATTCGGTCTCCGTCCGTCAGTCCGTCCGTCCGTCCGTCCGTCCGTCCGTCTGTCCGTCAGGAGTCGTATCTCAGAATCCCTTGGACCGATTATGCACATGCAGTGGTTTAGCGATTCCATTCAAAATGGCCAACTGGCAGCCATCTTGTTTTTTGAAGATGTTGTATTTTGGACATGCTTCGTCAGTTTTCATTCAAACTTGGTACATAGATTAAACATGTTAGGATACATGTCCATGACAATTTATTTCACAATTGGATCAAAGATTACCGACTGGCAGCCATCTTGTTTTTTGAAAATGTCGTATTTTGAACATGCTTTGTCAGTTTTCATTCAAATTTAGTACATAGAACATACATGTTAGGATACATGTTCATGACGATTTATTTCGCAATTGGATCAAAGATGGTCGACTGGCAGGCATTTTTTTTTTTAGCTCCGCTGTCGACTTTGTCGAGCGGAGCTTATCATATGAGTGATATATATATAGGTACATATACAGGTACTACATGTGGACCTCTCTCAGATTTGTTCATTTTGTGTTGATGTCTTCAATTCTCTAATTTTGGTGAATATTTTTGTAATTTTTGGTAAAAAGTGATATTTTCGACTTCTTGTTAAAAACCAAAAGTTCAATTGCTTTGATATTACATATTTAGATACTACATGTAGACCTTTCTCAGATTTGTTCATTTCGTGATGATATCTTTGATTCTATAATTTTGGTGAATATTTTTGTCATTTTTGGTAGAAAGTGATATTTTCGACTTCTTGTTAAAAACTGAAAGCCGATTGCTTTGATACTATACATATTGTTCATTTTCTAATGATGTCTTCAGTTCTTTAATTGAAATGTGCATTGCTAACAGCGGAGCTAACTCAGCCGATAGGCTGCTTGTTTTTTTATGCGGTATTTATGTGCTTAGTCAGTTTTCATTAAAATTTGGCACATACATGTACTTTATACATGTGAGGATGCATGTCCATGACAATTTGTTTCAAAATCTGGTTAAGGATAGCCGATTGACAGCCATTTGACTTTTTGGCCTTACTACTATATTTCCACAATTTATATACCATTTTCATTCGTATTTGGCACATACATCATACATATCAGTGTGTTTCATAATCAGATCAAAGATGGCCGAATAACGGCTGTTTTTATTTTTGGCCATATTACTACTACACGGAACACGTGTTTTGATGTAAGTAAACATTCTGTTGTATACGCCACTTGGAACTCAAGTTTCAAGGACACGCTCACGACAACCCCTCCGCTTTAATATGACGAGCACAAAGAGAACTTAATTTAACGGGGAATGTGTCATTTTCAATGACTTGTTTATTGTTGTCTTCCCTTCCATAATCTTGATGTACGACTTATTCCTATCTGGTTCGTTTGTTAAAACTAACAGAATGTCAATCGGAGGTTAAAACAAAAACACATTTGGCCAATATCACATGTGTACGTTGATTTTGAACAGCAGTGTCTTCTTGCATTATGTTGTGTGTTAAAACCAACAAGGACAATAGAATGATGGTCCAGTGGCCGACATCCTGTGTGTATCATAAACAAATAGAAGAGTGCTGGTCGGCAACTTTTTGTCCTGGTCGGAAATTTGAGTGCCGGTCGCTAGCGACCGACGCCGACCAACGTGGGCAGATCCCTGTATATGAAACAGAAACGTAAAAACCAATGTTATCGTCAATCAGTCAAATATAGAACAACTGGAAAAGGAGAAAAATGCAATGAGGTTAAAGAAAAAAAAATATAGAACAATTAGAGAAGGAGACGAATGCAATGAGATTACATCACAAAATCAACACCCCTTTTCCAAATGTATTGCTTAGTGATATTTGGTGAAATGAAAATTATTTTATAAAATTTCACTATTTCAAGAATTTAGCCAATTCTTGGTCTCAACTTAACCAGTTGTATCAACTATTTCCTTGCAAGGTTTCAATAGTTTTGCTATGTTTTTTCTACAACAGCATTTCAAAACTAAAGTGATTTTCATTGATCTGTGATCATTGATTCTTGTGCGTAATGCCACGATCACCTATGATCACCATTCAACATTGTCAGCTGACAGCATTGTGTTGAATTGGTATTCACTGCTGCTGTTGCGGTAAACTGTTAAAATGATTCATTAGTCCCCGTTCGGACGCAGTCCGAAAACGGGGACTTATGTTTTGCCCTGTGTGCGTGCGTCCGTGATCACCTGTATCTCGAACATGCATGGACCGATTAAGTTCAAACTTCACTCATACATCACACATTATATGGGACATATGCACATGCATTTTTTTCATGAACCGATTAACGATAGCCAAATAGCGGCCATTTTAAGGCCGAAAATGCATCAAAATCGCACATTTTCACCATTCCGGACCCGGATCTCAGTTATGCATGGACGGATTTTGTTCAAATTTGGTACATACATTAAACATAATAGGACCTTGATGCACGTCATTTTTTTTTGGATCGGGTTCGAAATGGCCGACTGGCGGCCATTTTGTTTTAAAGAATTCAGTTCTGGATCTGTATCTGAGACATGCTTGGATTGATCGAGTTCAAACTTCACACACACATGGTACATCATGTCACAAATATGTATGTGCATTTGTTTCATGATCTCATTAACGATAGCCAAATGGCGGCCGCTTTAAGGCCGAAAATGCATTGAAATCGCACATTTTCACCATTCCGGACCCGGATCTCAGTTATGCATGGATGGATGGATTTCATTCAAATTTGGTACATACATTAAACATAATAGGACCTTGATGCACGTCATTTTTTTTTTCGGATCAAGTTCGAAATAGCCGACTGGCGGCCATTTTGTTTTAAAGAATTCAGTTCTGGATTCGTATCCGAGACATATCTGGATTGATCAAGTTCAAACTTCACACACACAAGGTACATCATGTCACAAATATGTATGTGCATTTGTTTCATGATCTCATTAACGATAGCCAAATGGCGGCCGCTTTAAGGCCGAAAATGCATTGAAATCGCACATTTTCACCATTCCGGACCCGGATCTCAGTTATGCATGGACGGATTTCATTCAAATTTGGTACATACATTAAACATAATAGGACCTTGATGCACGTCATTTTTTTTTCGGATCAAGTTCGAAATAGCCGACTGGCGGCCATTTTGTTTTAAAGAATTCAGTTCTGGATTCGTATCCGAGACATATCTGGATTGATCAAGTTCAAACTTCACACACACAAGGTACATCATGTCACAAATATGTATGTGCATTTGTTTCATGATCTCATTAACGATAGCCGAATAGCGGCCATTTTAACGCCGAAAATGCATCAAAATCGCACATTTTCACCATTCCGGACCCGGATCTCAGTTATGCATGGACGGATTTTGTTCAAATTTGGTACATACATTAAACATAATAGGACCTTGATGCACGTAATTTTTTTTTTTGGATCGCGTTCGAAATGGCCGACTGGCGGCCATTTTGTTTTAAAGAATTCAGTTCTGGATCCGTATCTGAGACATGCTTGGATTGATCGAGTTCAAACTTCACACACACATGGTACATCATGTCACAAATAGATATGTGCATTTGTTTCATGATCTGCTTAACAATAGCGGAATGATGGCCATTTTAAGGCCGAAAATGCATCAAAATCACATATTTTCACAATTCCAGAACCGAATCTCAGTCATGCATGGGTGGATTTTGTTCAGATTTAGCACAATGTGTTGTACATATGCAGGTGCATTTCGGTCATGATCTGCTTTGAATGTATATGTCACTCAAATATGAACGGAACGGGGACGTGTCATTGACAATGACTTGTTGACGATTATCTTACATCAAAATCGGCAATGAGATGTTTTAGGCTCCACTGTCAACTTTGTCGAGTGGAGCTTATCATACGAGTGATTGTTCCTTGTCGTCCGATGTCGTGTCATCTTTTTAGCTCCGCTGTCGACAAAGTTGACACAGCGGGAGCTGTTCATATTACTGATTGTCCATCGTCGTCGGCGTCCGTCATCGTCAACTTTACAATTTCAACTTCTTCTTCGAAACCGCAAGTCAGAATTTTTTCAAATTTGATATGCAAGTACCTGGATGGTTCTTTCTCAGAT
Source organism: Saccoglossus kowalevskii (assembly GCF_978046115.1). Lineage (NCBI taxonomy): Eukaryota > Metazoa > Hemichordata > Enteropneusta > Harrimaniidae > Saccoglossus > Saccoglossus kowalevskii. The sequence continues at coordinate 1,105,734 of NC_140655.1, forward strand.
TCGTTCATTTCATGTCAAAATCTCAAATTCTCTAATTTTGATGAATATTTTTGTTATTTTTGGTAAAAAGTGATTTTCAACTTCTTGTTAAAAACAGCAAGTCCAATTTCTTTGATATTACATATATAGATACTACATGTAGCAAACCGGTATAGATCTTCTCGACGTACGCTGCGTTTGTGACTTGTTTTTTCAAATTGTTGCCATTATATGCAATGGGCTACCCAGCTTGATGCAAATCGTTATAGATACTTATCGTTTGTTCAAAAAATCTTTTAACTGTCACAAATACCATGAACACGAAGAGTTAACTGAAAGGGAACATCGTTTTTTGACAAAAATTTATCAATACAAGATTATATGTGCAAGGTTAGATTTATAGAACGTACAGTGAAACACAGGAGACACTTTAGTTTGCCCTTTTCTTGTTTACCAAATCTTTTGTCGAGAATACAATACAGACAAAAATAAACATTATGGGTGGTCCTACCGTTGGCATTGTTTTTATGGTTGGTCCTACCGTTGGCATTGTTTTTTCTCAGCTTTTATTAGCACAGGATTATTTTGCTAGACAAGATGGGCTTCGTAATATCTGCCATAACATCGTCCGGGTGATCTTTTGGTTCACACATTTCTAAAAAAAAATCAAATCCTCCATGAGATTGCCCAGGGCGGGGTATCAGGTGAATCTAGTATTTCAATGAATCTTGATACTCTTAGACAATGCAACAATGTAATTAGTTCAGGGATTATAAATTTTGATAATGTGGATAATATTGTTTTCATGTTATGCAATTTTCTCAGCACACGAGTTCTTTCTAAGCTATCTGTGATTTTAATTTTTTACACAGATCGTAAATATGAGTTAACATTCAAGACTGCAGATGATCCTGGTTTGAAATTAACAACTTATGGTGAATTTCTTTATGAACATCTTATCATATTTTCACCTACAGTTTATGGTAAGTATGGTTGCATTGCTACATACTGTAATTTTACTTTACTTTGTTAGACCTCCTCATTTTTGCTTGAAGAATTTGTTTTTATTTTGCTGACAATTCAGTAGTGAATTTGTGTATAGCAACCACCAAAAGAACTTGAAATTGTCTTTATGGACGCGTGACCTTTGTATGAATGTTAGATATTTGTCATCGATTGATTGCTAACTGATACATTGGATATACTGTAGAATACTTTATTTTCACTTAGAATTTATTTTCGCTATTTTCGCTGAAAGGATGATTCCGTGAAAATAAAATCCAGCGAATATACATTTTTTCCTATATTTCTATATAAACTCATCAAAAATCAGTGAAAATATATTCCATACAAAATGTCCAAAAAGCCTTTTCAGCGAAAATTAATTCCAGCGAAAATAAAGTATTCCACAGTATTTGTTTTCCAGAAAATAATGAGATGGTACTGCTGTAACAAATACTTATTTGAGTTGAGCAAATTTAAAATAAGTTTCACTCGAAGACGGTATGCTAACTGTCCTGGTTTAACAAAAGGCGAATCTCCAAAAAAAAAATGGTGAAATGTGGTCACCATTACACACAGCTTGTGCATATGTTATGCCTTGTGATAGCCTAAAAGTGGTCACTATAAGCAGGTGGTTATACACAGGTTGGCCATACATTACCGTACTCAACCACGTTAGCGCCCATGCCCGCCTGGTCAAGTGCCCACCCCCCACTTTTGCACAATTTTCATATTCGGGGTCACATTCGGCAAAGCGCCCACCCCATCAAAATGCAACTAATTTAAAACTTGGTCTTTGATAATTGAGTAACAAATACTGGTAATCGTTTTTATACCATGATATAGCGTGGATATCAACCGCCATTTGACAAAAAAGATAATGATGAAGATTTTGACTTTGACTGTGTTCCAACAGACACTAATATTTTTAACCTTGTAAATTCAGGTGGTACGTAATTAATATTGTAATAAAATGTGCATATTTTTTGTGACCATTTCTGTTTCTTCATTCAATGAAGATGTACTAAATTTGTAATTTTACATTTTCCTCAAAGACTAATATCTCCCTCAATCTGTCGCATAATGAATTAAAATTGTCATTTGCACTCTTTTCCAAGAGCAATCAAGATTTTCTGAATTGAGAACACTGGGCACTGACTCGGTCGAGTATTGTGTCTTGCGTGATCCGGTGTCTTTCAAAGTCACCGGCACTAGAACAGACACTGATCCACCGATCACATTTCTCAGGTTGTGTTTTTGGTTTCGTGAAACATGTAAAAAACGAATCATTCATGTAATACTTTAGATGAAATCGAGAATCACTCTTGCATTCACCACAAGTGCACCGTTTAACTCCCATTGTAGGGCTTTTGTACAGTCAATATTGTTGTGTGAACAGTGGCGCTACCACCCGTATCTAAAACTCTTCTTTTCAGTAAAATAATGTCAGAATAATTCTGATAGCCTAAATGGTAGTTCTAATTGAATGATTCTATCGTTACAAACTGAAAAAAATAACCAAAAAACTGATGTAAAGTTTAGACACATTTTGGAGTCGAGCAAACTTGAGACACATTTTGGAGTCGAGCAAACTTGAGACACATTTTGGAGTCGAGCAAACTTGAGACACATTTTGGAGTCGAGCAAACTTGAGACACATTTTGGAGTCAAGCAAACTTGAGACACATTTTGGAATCGAGCAAACATGAGACACATTTTGGAGTCGAGCAAACTTGAGACACATTTTGGAGTCGAGCAAACTTGAGACACATTTTGGAGTCGAGCAAACTTGAGACACATTTTGGAGTCGAGCAAACTTGAGACACATTTTGGAGTCGAGCAAACTTGAGACACATTTTGGAGTCGAGCAAACTTGAGACACATTTTGGAGTCAACCACAGTTTTGTTTTTTTTAACGTGATTATAGCAAGTTACAAAATTCATGGAGGCTCTGTGATATTTCATTCTAGTACTAAATGCTCAAAATGTTTTAAATAACTTTTACCAGTGACAAGTCACCTAATTATATGCATTTTGAAAAATCACTGTGTTCATGCTCAGTTTGAAATGGACCACTTTGTACCAAATAGAATTGTGCATAGAAACTAGTGAGTGTTTTAGTTGACTTCTGATATACGTTTTGATATATTGATATGTTTTGTTTTCTCAGAGTTTGGTGGTAATATTGATGTGGCTACAATAACTAATTTCATTGATGATGGTGGAAATGTGTTAGTTGCTGCAAGTTCAGATATTGGTGAGTAGGACCAATGAGATTTGTGTCTTCAATTATTAGGGTTTTGAGCCCTATTGTAATTGCTATGTTTATTATTATTATTCCATCGTTTTTTTAAGCGCTGTAACTTGAAAAATATTACTGCAATAAAGTTAATATTTTGCAGGCTGATAAAGGGCCATGAGTTGTGGAGCATACCCCAAAACCAGCTATGTAGGTCACTTGACCTGGCCGCCATCTTAGGTATAACACAAACAGGAAGTGCTCAATTGCACCACTTTCTGAGGGTCTAGAAACTTCCGTTTTTTGTGTGTGGCAGCATTGGCTCATGTCTAGTAAATATCAGCAATAAAATCTTTAGCAGTCATGTGACCTTGGCCGCCATATTGGATTTACTGAAAATTGCCAAAAACTCTAAAAATGTTCTTCTTAAAAATGGCTCATTCATGTGCTTAGAAATTTGCTTTGTCCCATAGCTCTACAAAGTTACTGAAGCAGATTTTTGAAAAATGGCTTTCTTTGGCAGCCATCTTGGATTTAGTAAAAAGTGAAAGTACGCTATAACTCATGAACAATTCGCCAGATTAAAACCAAAGTTGGCATACAACATCCCTTCAATAAGATGATTGTGTTCATGAAAATATTTCCCACGATTCAAGTGGTTTTGGCTGCCATCTTGAATTTATCAAAAAAACGCAAAAAACCTCAAAAAAATGTTCTTCTTAAAAACCGCCCGCTTGTTTGACTAGCAAATTAGAATATGGCACCTATGTTGATAGCTCTACAAAGTTACTGAAACAGATTATTGAAAAATGGATTCCATTGGCAGCCATCTTGGATTTAGTAAAAGAGAAAAAGTTCTATAACTCATGAACTATTTGCCAGACTGATACAAAATTCGGTATGTGGAATCCTTGCATTAAGTTTATCATATTCCTGTGAAATCAAATCCATATATTGTGTAGTTTGTCTACCATCTTGCTTTCTAGACATGAAACGTTCGTCAAATAATCACATCAAGCAAGTGCAATTTGCCATGAGCCACGCAGGCTCGAAACCTGTCATCGCTGCTATGCAGCTATATTTTATATTTGTGTTAGCCCTGCAGTTGGATTGGTGTTCAGATTGCGTTTTGATCATCGGAGTGATTTGGTGATGTCACTGAAAGTTGATGACGTCATTGAAATTTGATGAAATCACTGAAATTTGATGACGTCACTGAAATTTAACGATGTCACTGAATTTGACAATGTCACTGAAACTTGATGTCACTGAAATTTGATGGACTGTGAAACTTGATGTCACTAAAGACTGATACTCTTGGACAGTGTTAATTTCTTTGATTATCTGATTGTTTTACAAGGTGAACCATTGAGAGATTTAGGTGCAGAATGTGGCATTGAATTTGATGAGGAAAAAACAGCTGTGATTGATCATCTAAATTATGACATAGCCGATGATGGACAGGTAGGCATTTGACTTCCTGCACCCCAACCACCCACAGCAAATGTGATATCCCAGAGTTCAATGCGTTTTGTACCATCCAATATACACTTTATCTCCGCACGAGGGCGCAATTTCAAATTGAAAGAAAAACTAGCATACACGCTATGAGCATTCTATGACCTCAATTGACCCACCAGCCTCATTCCCAACTTGATACTGGAATTCTCATTTTTTTGATGTATTTGAAGTTTTTTACCCGGATCGTTTTAACCATTTCAATAAATAGTTATAGACCATAATTGATTATGTGAAATTACTGCATTTTTGGTGGTTTTTGGCCTACTCCTCTCACTGTTATGTTAGAATTACCGCGAGAGTGCCTTCTATGGATTTTCAACATGGCGGCTCACAATGTTACGTTCGGTAAGTCCTTATTTTTACGTTTTACACTAAAAAAAACAATTTTTAGAAAATAATGTTTGATTTCTTCAATTGTTGGCGCCTTTTTTGTTGCAAAAATGCTGGTCGTGAAAATGAGAAACGTAATTTTGTTGGGGATTTCGAGAGCTTTACGATATGTCCCTCATAGGAGTAGTGAATAAAGTGTCATAATGTATTTTGTCATTAATTTGCATACCATATATACACTATTGAGATACTATGGGTATAGGGATAAAATGAACATTTTCCATGTATCTGTTTTTGATACCAATGCATTTCATTCGTTTCTCCTCAATATTATTTTCTGACATATTATTCATAATAAATTATGTAATATTAAAGTGAGAATATACTAAATATAGTTAATATGATTTTCAAAAAAAATGTGCCACGCCCCCTCCACTTGCCCCATTTCTCCAGTAAACGTGACACACATTGATGTGTTTGAAGTTGAAGAATTAATACCTAGAAAATAGTGTCATTACAAATTTGACAATTTAGGCTGACTTTAGATTAGTTTTACAAAGTGTAAATAATAATTTATTATTATGACAGATTTTTGATATTAAATATTGAGATTAGTAATGCATCTTGTGTTTTGTTTCAGATCTTTTGTGCTGAACTTACCATGGACAGTTTGCATGTAACGAGTGATACCTGGCTTGATTTTATATACAACATGGAGATGTGATGCACATACCGGGTAGTGTGCATTTGTATTCCTTGTGTATGCCAAATAAAATTTCAAAATGTGATTCAGCAGAATCCAACAAATTCACTTCAGTGTGTTCAGTGTATTTAATTTTAAATGCTAGTGAAGCTGCTTCAAGTTTCTTATCAAGTTTGTTAAGATCATCCTTTTTAGTAACTTGAAGTAATTTTTCTGAATGATTTGCTTCATTAATTTCAACCTTGGTATCAAATTGGTCGACCAGTTTTGATTCATATTGCTTCACATCATGTTTTTGATCTTCAGATAACTTTGCAAACTTTTGTATAAATTCCAGTTGTTGGTCGATTTTTTGAGCCTCGTTGAAGAGCTCGTCAATTAGTTTACCCACGTTTCTCAATTTAGCATGAAGGTGATCCATAGTGTATTCATTTATGGGGTCATACTTTATAAGAGGATGATTACTCTGACCATTACTTTTTTCTTCTGCCCATGAATTCATATCCGCAAGAGTGATAGACATATTCCATTCATGATTTGGATTGTGACATTTATGAACTGTAGCCAAACATGAATTGCAGAAAAAAATGGTACTCTTTCTCTGCAAGACCAAACTTTTATACTTTCATCTCCTTCCAGTTTTCTACAGTACTTCATCCCCTTTATACCATGTTGGTCAAATTTTTCAGTGCATGCCAGAACAGGAAGAATATCAACTTCTATCAGTGTATCACTCTCTGGGGCATTTATAATGACAAATGAAATGCGGCTTGCATCAGACTGTGCATTTGGATCTCTCCATACTTCATTACCATTATATTTTATCAGACGTATAGCACCACTGATGGCAGATACTTTGAAATTTTGGGACACTCCCTTGAAATCTTGGAAAGTGTCGCCACCCTCACCTACAACTATTTCTAACTTCTGTCTCTCATTTTCATCATCAAGGTCATAATCCAATTTGTTTTCAGTCAATATGTTGAGGACACTTCTCCAAACCAGGCCTTCAATATCATGAACAAACCAGCCCTTTTTATTTTGAGAGGCAGTTTCTGACACCATATTGTGGAACCGTTTATTTCTCAAAGTGGTTAATCTGGGAATTCTTGAAACATTTTCTTGTGTTCTCAGAGATTTCTCTAAACCATCATAGTCAGTTTCAGATAGACCGCCCCCTAGATGGATAAATATGTGTTCTGCTTCAGAATCATTCCATAATTTAGTGTCATCTGTAGTCTGATCTAATTTCTGGGAAGATGGTGTGTTGCTAATAAAGCCAATTTAACAGAAGGAGGCAGAATATCTTCTTGAAAAATGATACAGATAATACTGATTTGGCAAATGCTTTATCTTTATTTAATCGTAATTGCCAAAGGGCACTCATCAAATCCAGACAACTTTTCACTTGACTCCCAGTGGCTTTCTTAAAATTGCTGATCTTTTCGTGCTAAATAGAACTGCAAGAGAGACTTACAAATATTTCTTTGAATCGTCCCATTCGTGACCCTTTAAATTTTCCAGCAAATTTCTTACCACTTGTCTTACTTGAGATGGCCCTTTTTGAATGATCAAATCGAAAAGTTGCCCTATTTCACAAGCAACGAGCGATCTCGCCTTCATCAGCTTAAATCTGTGAAAAGCACGGCTGGCAGTAGAGCTTGTCGTCCCCCCATAACGAACAAATCATTCGACGCGATAGTATAAAATTGCCTACAAACCATTCGAAGTGAGCAGATCGTTTTAACTTTCTCAAACTGTGAACTATCGTCATCACTGTTATTAAAAAAGCAACAAAACCCGAATATTCGAGTCAAAATCTCGGAAGAAAGATCAGAAAGCGAACGACCTTGTGTGCCGACGACAACATCGGCAATCGACTGAGCAGTTGAAGCCAATTTCCCACGTGATTTTGTGGCTAAACTTGCCTGCTTGACTCTTTTGGATGCTCTTAGCATGTTTGTGTAGGAATACGTCCAGAAAATGTGATATTGGTACAATAAATCGCACGATAAGCACATGGAAAGGCGGACCCGGAAACAACTCACGAGCTAAAAACTGTGTTTGCGCAGAACGATGCCAGAATTTTCAGTTCTGCGCATGGCAATATGCGTTGGTACAGAACGTGTTGAATTCTGGGTAAAACCTCGTACCGTGCCACCTGTCCCACTCTCTTCCTGCACCCCAACCACCTGTCCCACCCTCTTCCTGCACTCAACCATCTGCCCCACCCTCTTCCTGCACCCCTACAACTAGACTGGCGCAGTCGGGGCGATTAATTTGTTTTTGTAGTTTAAATAAAATTAAAAAAAACGCGAAATGGAGGTGTTAGTGTGAAATCACCTGCAACTGCATAACCCTCTATCGACACTGCAGGAACCCGTTGATTTTTCAACGGGTAATTATGTTAATGAGTGTCTGAATTGACAATCATCTAGGCCAATCACAACGTCTCTTCAACTGACCTCTGACCTACAAGACGTCGGCTGATTGTAGCAGCCGATTTTTTTTTTTTTATTCTACAACTAGTACGAGTTATTTTTTTACACATTGTGATGAATTAGAAGCGACGATTACGACAAACTCAAATTTCAACATGCCGCCATGTTGGGTCTGCAGTGTGCATGTATTTCTGCGCCCACCTCATTATAATACGTGCAATTCATGAATATTTTTCTTCGCCCTCTTCCTGCACCCCCACCAACTTGCCTCTGCCCTCTTCCTGCACCCCCAACCACCTGCCTCCACCCTCTTCCTGCACCCCCAACCACCTGCCTCCACCCTCTTCCTGCACCCCCAACCACCTGCCTCCACCCTCTTCCTGCTTTCCTTGCCTCTCTTCCTGAACTCCTTCTTCATTCCCTTGGCCCCTTTCTTTTTTAGTCCTCGTTCAGACACAGTCCGAAAACAGGGACTTATGTTTTGCCATGCGTGTGTCCGTCCGTCCGTTCGTACGGACGGACCTGTATCTTAGAAATGCCTGAACTAATCACAATCAAACTTCACACATACATCATACATGATATTATACATATGCACGTCAATTTGTTTCAAGATCTGATTCAAGATGGCCGAATGGCGGTCATTTTTGTGCTAAAAATCATCAAAATCAAGCATATATCAAACTTGATATATACATTAGACATTATGGGACATTGATGCAAATAATTTTGTTTTTCAGATAACACTCAAAATGGCCGACTGGCGGCCATTTTGTTTTAATGAGTGGGCTTCCAGACCCATATCTCTTAAATGCTTTGACTAATTATATTAAAATTTTATATATTCGTTATACATCATGTTATATATATACATGTATTCAAAATGGCTGATTTTGAATGCTGTTCCAGAGCAATATCTCTCAATATAGACAATACTTGTTTGACGATCAGATACAAATGTCAATCCTTTTAATGTTAAAAAAATCATATTCCTGACATGGTTATATTCCAGCTATATTACTATAAACAAAACTATATATCTTAAATTTGATAACTAACGGGGACTGTGCCATGCATTGCTTATCTTTATTGCCCCTGCCCCTCCCTGCTCTCTCCTTGACTCTCTTTCTGTCCCCTTTTGCTTCATTATATGTGAACTGATTCGCAATAATTTGACTCGGGTTCAAATAATATTTCCTTTTTATTTGTTTTATTAGCATACACTTATAGTAGCTGATCCTTCAGGTCTCATTGATGCTCCTACTATTGTAGGTCCCAAGAAAAATGCACCTGTACTGTTCAGAGGTGTTGGGTAAGTTATTTATAGTTATTGTCAGATTTAAATCGGGCATTACTTACATACACTGAACATCATATAACCTTGATTCTTGTTACCTGCTTTTATAAATTGGATTTAGATAATGTTTTGTTTCAAGAATTGCTGCTTTGGAGACGCATCTTTGACATGCTTTGTCATGTGACACATATCTACACACACTGACTACCATTATGCCAAAACAGTTTATGTTCTGTGACTGTTATGTCAACTTTTAACCATAAACTGTATTGTTTGTATTGTGCAGTATGACAGCAGATCCAGAAAATGAATTGGCATTGGATGTATTACATGCATCATCTTCATCATATTCTTTTTTTCCAGATGAAAAAATAAGTGAGGTAAGTTAGAAGTTTAGAAATTGTGCTCTCTCCTGAACAAGTTTTAAGTATCTTACCAAATCCGCTTGCATATGAATCTTTTGATTTGATTTGCAGTACAATGGACAAGATAAAATTAATCAATGTTTGTGTAAATAGTTTATTATAAGGATAGCATCCATTCAGCCAAACCTGTTTTATAGTAAATAATTATGGGTATCCATCAAGACCATTTTTTATTCCAACGTTATAGGAGACATCAAACATGAGTTGAAGAAAAACAAAGGTCGTAGTGGCGTCAAAACATCACCCGACATTTAACAGACACAAAAGTATTTTTGAGGGCATTTTCAAGCTAAATGTGCTAAACACATTTGATGATGCTCAATTTCAATAAAGTGAAGAAATCTCAATGCCATAATATAAATAAGATTGGCTTTTCGAATTACAACGTTCAGTTCATAGCGTAGATAATGCTTGACATGCAAGATCCCGCAGTGAGCAGAAAATCACCTTGCTATAGCAAACATTTTTTTTATCTAAAGCATAGCAATTAGGTATAATTTTTATGGTGTTCGAAAGTTTGTGAAGTTATAAGAAGTCAAGACTTTTCAGCCATGTGCACATTTTATATGATACTGTTAAAGTTTGTATGCATGGCTAATGACAAATAAAAACTGATTAATATCTGTATTTGGAGTTGTTGAGACGTATATTGCAATGTTCAATAGTATCTTTTCAAATGAAATATAAAAATAGTTAGATGTAACAACATGACATAGTTCCAACTTCAATAATAATGCTGTAAGTAGTACAGGTCTTCAACTGTAATTGGAGAAATGTTGATTTACAAGTAAATTAACAAAACCTATCACAGAAATGTATCCACATTTCAGAAAATGCCACTTCTGACTCCATGCTTGTTATTACAGTACCCACATGCTGTTGGTAGGAATACATTACTGATTGCTGCATTACAGGCAAGGAATAATGCTCGTGTTGTCTTTTCTGGATCAGTGGATTTATTCAGCGATGAATTTTTCCAGTCACCTGTGCAAAAGGCAACTGCTGGATCACAAAAGTGAGTGTAAATAAGAAAACAATGGGTTCAATTTCGACCAGTCTGTCTATTCTCGTCCTCCATGGCCATCTCTGTCAATTATATAATGTTAATTATCCAATTCATTCCTAGGTATTCCTTAGTCCCTGTTAGGCTTAGATGGAAACATGGTCTTGCATTTTTGGGGTTTCTTCATGTGTAAGCACCCATCCCATAGGCATGTTTCTCAAGCATGCCTTGACACATTTTTGTAAAATATTTGGTACAAAGTTACATAATGGGTTGCATGTTCTTTTCATTACAATTTATCCAGCTGGCGACCATTTTTGTCAAGAAAACCTAAATTGACAGGTTACTTGGGCATGCCCTGGCCCGACAGGTTACTTGGGCATGCCCTGGCCCGACAGGTTACTTGGGCATGCCCTGGCCCGACAGGTTACTTGGGCATGCCCTGGCCCGACAGGTTACTTGGGCATGCCCTGGCCCGACAGGTTACTTGGTCATGCCCTGGCCCGACAGGTTACTTGGGCATGCCCTGGCCCGACAGGTTACTTGGGCATGCCCTGGCCCGACAGGTTACTTGGGCATGCCCTGGCCCGACAGGTTACTTGGGCATGCCCTGGCCCGACAGGTTACTTGGGCATGCCCTGGCCCGACAGGTTACTTGGGAATATTACTCACTTAATATAAACATCAAGTTACTGATGTTATTTTGTTTGTTTTTTGTAATTTGATTCAAAATAACCAATAGTGGCCATGTTGTGTTAATTTTTATGTGTTCTTAATCATTTCTCACACTTGACAGATTTTGTTCAAAATAGCTACAAAGACAAGATATAATATATGCACAATCTGATTCTAATGATTCTGTATTGATGTGCTGCTACGTTTAACCCTTTTCTTGTACTCGTGTATTGACTTGATTAAAAAAGGGTTACTGTATCTGAACATTACAATCATAGATATGGCAAATCAGCTAATGAAGAGGTCGCCATTGCTCTGTCTCAGTGGGTATTTAAAGAACATGGTGTTCTGAGAGTTGGTAGAGTCAAACATCACAGAGTTGGAGAAAGTACCCCACCAGTAGCATACACAGTAGAAGATGACGTGGTGAGTTTACAATTATAGTATTTATAAGTTGTATGTTATGAAAATCTCATGTCCAGTTCTTTGTCTTCATCAGTATCTTAACTGATTGCATCACAGAATGCAATGATCACTTGAAACTGATTGCATCACAGAATACAATGATCACTTGAAACTAATTGCATCACAGAACGCAATGATCACTTGAAACTGATTGCATCACAGAATACAATGATCACTTGAAACTAATTGCATCACAGAACGCAATGATCACTTGAAACTGATTGCATCACAGAACGGAATGATCACTTGAAACTGATTGCATCACAGAATACAATGATCACTTGAAACTAATTGCATCACAGAACGCAATGATCACTTGAAACTGATTGCATCACAGAACGGAATGATCACTTGAAACTGATTGCATCACAGAATACAATGATCACTTGAAACTAATTGCATCACAGAACGCAATGATCACTTGAAACTGATTGCATCACAGAATACAATGATCACTTGAAACTGATTGATTGCATCACAAAATGCAATGATGACTTGAAACTGATTGCATCACAGAACGCAATGATGACTTGAAACTGATTGCATCACAGAACGCAATGATCACTTGAAACTGATTGCATCACAGAACGGAATGATCACTTGAAACTGATTGCATCACAGAACGGAATGATCACTTGAAACTGATTGCATCACAGAATACAATGATCACTTGAAACTAATTGCATCACAGAACGCAATGATCACTTGAAACTAATTGCATCACAGAATACAATGATCACTTGAAACTAATTGCATCACAGAATACAATGATCACTTGAAACTAATTGCATCACAGAATACAATGATCACTTGAAACTAATTGCATCACAGAACGCAATGATCACTTGAAACTAATTGCATCACAGAATACAATGATCACTTGAAACTAATTGCATCACAGAATACAATGATCACTTGAAACTAATTGCATCACAGAATACAATGATCACTTGAAACTGATTGCATCACAGAACGGAATGATCACTTGAAACTGATTGCATCACAAAACAGAATGATGACTTGAAACTGATTGCATCACAGAACGCAATGATCACTTGAAACTAATTGCATCACAGAATACAATGATCACTTGAAACTAATTGCATCACAGAACGCAATGATCACTTGAAACTAATTGCATCACAGAATACAATGATCACTTGAAACTAATTGCATCACAGAATACAATGATCACTTGAAACTAATTGCATCACAGAATGCAATGATCACTTGAAACTGATTGCATCACAGAATACAATGATCACTTGAAACTAATTGCATCACAGAACGCAATGATCACTTGAAACTGATTGCATCACAGAATACAATGATCACTTGAAACTAATTGCATCACAGAATACAATGATCACTTGAAACTAATTGCATCACAGAATACAATGATCACTTGAAACTGATTGCATCACAGAACGGAATGATCACTTGAAACTGATTGCATCACAAAACAGAATGATGACTTGAAACTGATTGCATCACAGAACGCAATGATCACTTGAAACTGATTGCATCACAGAATGCAATGATCACAAAACGCAATGATCACATGAAACTGATTGCATCACAAAACGCAATGATCACATGAAACTAATTGCATCACAAAACGCAATGATCACTTGAAACTGATTGCATCACAAAATGCAATGATGACTTGAAACTGATTACATCACAGAACGCAATGATCACTTGAAACTGACTGCATCACAAAACGCAATGGTCACTTGAAACTGATTGCATCACAAAACGCAGTGGTCACTTGAAACTGATTGCATCACAAAACGCAGTGGTCACTTGAAACTGATTGCATCACAGAATGCAATGATCACTTGAAACTGATTGCATCACAGAATGCAATGATCACTTGAAACTGATTGCATCACAGAATGCAATGATCACTTGAAACTGATTGCATCACAGAATGCAATGATCACTTGAAACTGATTACATCACAAAACGCAATAATCACTTGAAACTGTTTGCATAACAAAACGCAATGATCACTTGAAACTGTTTGCATCACAAAATGCAATGATCACTTGAAACTGATTGCATCACAAAAATGCAATGATCACTTGAAATTGATTGCATCACAGAACGCAATGATCACTTGAAACTGATTGCATCACAGAACGCAATGATCACTTGAAACTGATTGCATCACAGAACGCAATGATCACTTGAAACTGATTGCATCACAAAATGCAATGATCATCTGCAACTGATTGCATCACAAAACGCAGTGGTCACTTGAAACTGATTGCATCACAGAATGCAATGATCACTTGAAACTGATTGCATCACAGAATGCAATGATCACTTGAAACTGATTGCATCACAAAAATGCAATGATCACTTGAAACTGATTGCATCACAGAACGCAATGATCACTTGAAACTGATTGCATCACAAAATGCAATGATCATCTGCAACTGATTGCATCACAAAACGCAGTGGTCACTTGAAACTGATTGCATCACAGAATGCAATGATCAGTTGAAACTGATTGCATCACAAAAATGCAATGATCACTTGAAACTGTTTGCATCACAGAATGCAATGATCACTTGAAACTGATTGCATCACAAAAATGCAATGATCACTTGAAATTGATTGCATCACAGAACGCAATGATCACTTGAAACTGATTGCATCACAGAACGCAATGATCACTTAAAACTGATTGCATCACAGAACGCAATGATCACTTGAAACTGATTGCATCACAGAACGCAATGATCACTTGAAACTGATTGCATCACAGAATGCAATGATCACTTGAAACTGATTGCATCACAGAATGCAATGATCACTTGAAACTGATTACATCACAAAACGCAATAATCACTTGAAACTGATTGCATCACAATGCAATGATCACTTGAAACTGATTGCATCACAAACGCAATGATCACTTGAAACTGATTGCATCACAGAATGCAATGATCACTTGAAACTGATTGCATCACTAAAATGCAATGATCACTTGAAACTGATTGCATCACAAAAATGCAATGATCACTTGAAACTGATTGCATCACAAAAATGCAATGATCACTTGAAACCGATTGCATCACAAAAATGCAATGATCACTTGAAACTGATTGCATCATAGAATGCAATGATCACTTGAAACTGATTGCATCATAGAATGCAATGATCACTTGAAACTGATTGCATCACAGAACGCAATGATCATTTGAAACTGATTGCATCACAGAACGCAATGATCATTTGAAACTGATTGCATCACAAAACGCAATGATCAGTTGAAACTGATTGCATCACAAAACTCAATGATCAGTTGAAACTGATTTGCATCACAAAACGAAATGATCAGTTGAAACTGATTGCATCACAAAACGCAATGATCAGTTGAAACTGATTCCATCACAAAACGCAATGGTCACTTGAAACTGATTGCATCACAAAACGCAGTGGTCACTTGAAAATGATTGCATCACAAAACGCAATGATCAGTTGAAACTGATGTGTGCCAGATTGTGCAAAATGTACTTATAACATAAGCTTTACAAATGAACAAGGATCCATGGAGATCATCACTAAGAAGTTTCATGACAGGCTTTTTGTTTGGTGCAGTATTTCTATAAGTATAGGCATGTTTTGCTATTTCTGATCATGTTACAATTTCTATTATTTTTATTTGCATACCCTAAACTTATAAAACCTTTACAAAATAAATAATATAAAGATAGTTTATTATAATATATCTGCCACCGTAAACCCCCCATAAGTTACAGCGTGCCATAATTTTGCGATTTGCATCCTACCATATAATGAAATGCGAATTCCAAATATGGAATGATTACATATATTTGATATATATCTATAACTACTTGTGTTGTTTTACCAGGAATACAGCATTGTAATAGAGAAACTAGTAAATGGTAAATGGCAGCCATTTGATGCTAAAGATGTACAGTTAGAGTTTGTCAGAATTGATCCATTTGTAAGACCAACACTTAAACGAAATGGTGAGTATCAGAAAGATATATTTGTAAGTATTTAATCAATACCAGTTGATACCCAGTGTTCTCAGAATTTTGGTAAAAGGATGGCGACAAATTTTCATAATAATTATGTCATTTACATTATTTATTATTCATGATATTTGTACATTTTTCGTAAACTGCTCTCTGTATTACTTTTAGTTTTATAAATTTATAACAATAATAATAACTTTATTACACTACTATGCTATCAGAGGGCGCAGTATGGTAAATAAAATAAAATACAAGTCATTAAACATACAGCAGCTAAATAAACTAAACTATGATAAGGGAACTGATCAATACCACCCAGCCGGTTTCCTGTGAGTTTGACTCGGTTTACCGTACCGGTCGTTGCTTTACCGTACCGGTTGTTGCTTTACCGTACCGGTCGTTGCTTTACCATACCGACCGTTGCGTTACCGTACCGGCCGGACAATTACCGTACTGATAGGACCAATACCGACTATTTATCACCTTCGATTAATGAATGCATGGTAAACAAAGCCCCGGTAACTGATCGGCGCCCTGCCGGTAACCGTGAGTCATGCATGAATTAATTGGGCATTTTGCAAACAATAAGAATTTTTTTTTACCCACCCATTGAAAGTGAATAATTTGAAAAGGACATGACTTGTACAACAGAGTGTTACGTCCCAGTCGACTAGAGGACCCCATGGGTTAATTATTTGTTTATATTTGTCAGTAGCTCACACAGTGGAAAGAAAGTCGGACAACCGTCGAAATACAAATAAATAAATTAAATAAAAAAGTCTTTCTGAAATTTCATGTTTTTTTTCAATATATGTGTGTTATTCACATATTCATGATCGCCTGTAACGCTATAAAACGACAGTCCTACATCGTAGCTTACCCACGACGTTGAATAAAACGTCTCAACCTGTCGCATGAATTCGATGATACTTGCATAATGTGTCAGTGTGACTCGCTTGGCCGAGCTCACGTGTATTTAAATTCGGGCTTGGGCGTTCGAAAATCTGTTTTGATACTTTGTTGACAATAACACGCGCAACGCGTGCACGTAGTCCAGATAAAATTCAAGTGCGTAAAACGGAATTTGACCTTGCTCTAGGTCAACATTTTTCTATTGCTTTTCGACCTCATTTTGTGAGTTTGCTTATGGAATTGTCCAAACATATTTACCCGATATTTACACACCTCCTCCAACAATCCCCAATGTAACTTTATTATAACAAAACAGAGTGTGCAAGTGTGCCGGTATATCTCTTTTTGGAACATGTGATTGGCCCTGAAAAGGGCTGTTTGGTTTGGGGCAGAATACGATTTAGACTGGAAAGGTCGGGACTTTTTTTTGTTTTACAAAAAAAATATAATTACAGCCAATACAAAGTCAGCTTGGACATTCAGTTGTGAGACATAACAAAATAAACGGTGCCAGCGATAGATTTTGCGAATGAAAGAACAAACTAAACGCAATCAAAGGCGCCGACCACTCGCGTTGGAAATAAACTAATAAAACGCGTTGCGACGAGAAATCTCGTCTGCATCTATCATTCACGCAAACGCACACACATGCTATTTTCGTATGTTGAATACGTTGGCAACGTCGTCAAATATTTAGCCCAATCACTGAATAAAAAAACATCCAAGCACACATGCACTGGCCCCAGATAAAGTGAAAAAATGAAAACAAAATTACGTCTGCACTGTGCATTTTTAACAATAACCAAAACCATTAGGTTACATGCCAAAACTACCGACTCAGGATTCATCATACACAAATATAGCCACTTTCATGGAACTGTTATTTTTGTAACCCACTTTGTCGGCTCAGTTGATTTGGGAGCACTGATCCCAATTTAAAAAAAATAAAAATATCGTATAAAATAAAGACGCAGTTCCGTCTGTAGTCGTATCCAACAGTTCACATGGACGTACTGGGAGCTCCATGGTCTCAAAAAAATCATGTGTAGCATTATCACGCGCAACTTGAATGTAAATATTATGCAATAATAATGGTAAAGTTTAATCTCTGACAAATAAAAAGACGCAACAAATTGACCTGGTGGTGTATTTGACCTCGAAAGCTACTGCATAGCAAACATGAACAAAATGATTTATAAACAGACTGTAACTACAAACTAAAATTCTACTCAAATTAATTCTACAGTTTTGCTTTCTCAGGCGATCCTGTGCATAAAACTGAAATTTAAACAGGTCGGCATTTTACCGGTAAACCGGAAAATCAATGCATAAATTAACTTGTCAGAAGTGTGAATTGCCTCCTGCCAGTACGGTAACGGCCTTGCCGGTACGGCTAATGACCTTCGGGTACGGTAAAGCAGCGGCCGGTACGGTAAAGCAACGGCCGGTACGGTAAAGAAACGCATGCCGCAGGAGACTCACAGGAAACCGGCTTGGTGGTAATGATCAGTTCCCTAAGATAAAAATAAAATTAAGAGATGTTAAAAGCTTTAATAGAATAAAAACGTGTGTCATGGCTTGAATCAGAAAAATAAATATTATAAAGTACTCATCCATTGAGCAAAAATAGTGGCAAAATATGTAATGGAAGATTCTCCGTTAATTGACAACAATAACGACTGAACTGTATAAAATATCCCTGGTCGTAGTAGAAAGTGAACGTTGCAATGATTGTAAACAATCGTGGCAGCCTTGTATGTTATCTCAATCAAAAAACGTCTACCCAGAATGCAGTATTTCAGTTCTCTCGACATAGCGTTATGATTAGAGTTCCCTCAATGACAGTTAGGCTGCAGTCTGTGAATAAGGGAGGCTAAAAGGTCACCAGCCATGATGAAAAGCAAGTTGAACTTTTTGACAGTTTTCGTGGTCTTGCGTGAAGCCTGCAATGATTTTTTGATTACATCGATGTTTCAGTCATTAGTATTTTCATAAAAGTGTTATTTTCAACATTGGAATCAGAATTATTTCTTCAAGCGATTTTTGTTTTCAAGTCGGATATCAGTCATGGTGTGATCGGTAAGGCAGTGTACAGACAGCTTGTATTTGTGATGTTTTACAGATTCCAATAAACCAGTTACAATGGAAAAGCATGTTCAACATTTTTTTTCCAATTTTCGATTTTATTTACAATTTATTTTTGACATTGAGATGATCTTTTCTTCAAACATTATATTGTTGACATCACCTGTGGCATAATCAGTGAATTACGTAATTAGACTAAACCTTGCAACAAGTACATGCCGACACAAATAAACTTAGCATCCTTCTGATTTCTGTTGGTTATTATTATTATTATGGCAAGGATGTGTCTCATAGAACAATACCTGTGGAAATCATAGACAATAGTAAAGGTGCGGAAATCAAGCATGGTGGTAATGATTTTAAGCATGGTGGTGTCTCAGGATTGCATGGCAGTACTGCCACACTATTTGTAACCTAGGGAGAACACTGATACAAAATATTAATTCTAAATCTGTATCTTTTGAAAATTTAAACTCTCTTATGCTGAGAAAAAAATTAATGGTGAATGTTATATCTAGACAGTTTAAGGGTGAATTTACCTTACCTAAAAGAGTTAGAAAAACCAATGTAATAGTCTGTTACCTGCAATGGTCACTCAGGCAAGCAGTACTGCTGTCAACAAATTGTTGCAATGTAGTGGTGGATATTTTTAGTTCCTGTTCAGGCGCAGCCTGAAAAAGGGGACTTACAATTCAGGTTATGTCAAATTTCCATTTTCCGTTTTCCATATTCCTTTTTAGCTCCGCTGTCGACTTTGTCGAGCGGAGCTTATCATATGAGTGATTGTCCGTCGTCGTCCGTGTCAATGTTTTACTTTTTCGACTTCTTCTTGAAAACTACAAGCCTGAATGCTTTGATACTTGGTGTATATGTACCTTGGGTAGACCTCTCTTAGGTTTGTTCATTTCATGTTGATATCTTCAATTCTCTAATTTTGGTGAATATTTTTGTCATTTTTGGTAAAAAGTGATATTTTCGACTTCTTGTTAAAAACCGCAAGTGCAATTGCTTTGATATTACATACATAGGTACTACATGTGGACCTCTCTCAGATTTGTTCATTTTGTAATGATATCTTTAATTCTCTAATTTTGGTGAATATTTTTGTCATTTTTGGTAAAAAGTGATATTTTCGGCTTCTTGTTAAAAACCGCAAGTGCAATTGCTTTTATATTACATATATAGGTACTACATGTGGACCTCTCTCAGATTTGTTCATTTTGTAATGATATCTTTAATTCTCTAATTTTGGTGAATATTTTTATCATTTTTGGTAAAAAGTGATATTTTCGACTTCTTGTTAAAAACCACAAGTCCAATTGCTTTGATACTACATATATAGGTACTACATGTGGACCTCTCTCAGATTTGTTCATTTTGTGATGATATCTTCAATTCTCTAATTTTGATGAATATTTTTGTCATTTTTTGGTAAAAAGTGATATTTTCCACTTCTTGTTGAAAACTGCAAGTCTGATTGTTTTGATACTATACATTTTGTTCATTTTCTAATGATATCTTCTGTTTTTTAATTGAAATGTGCATTGCTAACAGCGGAGCTATCTCAGCCGAGAGGCTGCTTGTTCCGTTTTCCATATTCCTTTTTCCGTCTCCAACATTTTCTCAGAAATTCTGCAGCAGATATCAGTGAAACTTGGCAGGTTGATGAACAAGTCTCCTCCGAGTATGCACGTAATTATTTTTCCCGATCTGAAAATCCCAAGTGGGTCTTTTTCACGATTTTCATCAAAAATTACATCTCCCGGCAACATTGACAGAATGTCTGGGCATGCTCAGAATAAATTAATTACTGTAAAATACTTTATTTTCGCTTGCAACATTTTTTTGCTATTTTCGCTGAAGGAATGTTTCAGTTAAAATAAAATCCAGCGAATATACCTTTTTTCCTATACTGTAAAAGGGTTAATTATTCACTGGGTTTTAATTTGGCTTATTTCGCTGACTGGAAAATGCGCTAAATGTAAAATTTAGCATAGAACACATTATCTAAATGATAAAACCGTGAATTTAAAACCCAAAGAATATGCCTGAAATGGCAAATCAGTGAAATTTAAACCCAGTGAAAATTAGTCATTTTACAGTATTTCACAGTCAACTTGTCAAAAATCAATGAAAATAAATTCAATACAAAACACCCAGAAAAAGTCTTTTCAGCGAATGATAATCCAGCTGAAATAAAATATTTTACAGTAGATTAGATCTGTGAGTAATGCTGCTGTTATTACAGCAGGCACGTGAATTCTCCATTGCGTGCAATTTATTATAGAACATGTATTCTGTTCGGCTCAGTGGTCTCATTCACTAGTTACTAGAAGAACTAGTAACCTTATTTGATTTCAAGAACTTCAAGAAGGCGGCATAAGAGACGTGTTTGCAAAGGTAAGTTTTCCAGTTTATTGGGGTACGATTGGTGTACATTCCGTGACGTACGGACGTGAATATTGTGATGATTGCCAGCTTTATATTCTTGTGACAAAGCAAAAAAAGCAAACAATTGTCTCTAATCTACGAAACTAGTTTGTGAATTGTATACGAATGATTAATTCACGAGGACATAGTTTTCAAGTACCGGTGAATCGTTTTCCAGTCTTTTGCTTGTGTAACGATTTCCGATTTATTCACAACTCCGGGGGGCGAGGGGTGTTCCTGTGTCGATCAATTTATTCATTATATAATAGCAGGTTGCCTATGATTATATTCGTATTTTTATGTTGTGAGCATTGAACTGTTAGTTGTAATGAAAATTTTGCCGATCTCTGTGATTCAACATGGCGGATGTACAGTGACAACACGTGTATGGACGGTCGGTCGAGCAGTCTGCAACGGACCACAGTCCCTGTGGAGGGACTGTGAACGGACCATGAAATCGCCCGGTGTTTTTTCGGCATTTTTTTTTTAAATATTTTGAATATTTCATTCACTCCTGACGCCTAAAAGAGTCTAATTTATATTTTACCGTAGTCATTGACACCTATTCAAGAGTATCATGTTTATTGTGAATGGGTAAGCTTCGTTTCGACAATAGGCTGTTATTTCTGTGAACAATGTTAAATTATTCTTATTCTTCAAATGCTCGGTTTACTTTTGAAAACAACTAATTTTTTTATTTAAAAAAATCATGCCGTTTTCCCTGTCAAAATCATAGCATAAAGATCTTGCTAGAACATCGGTGAATCTCTACCGCGTTGCGTTCACCACTAGGTCACTGAACCGTCATTAACATATTTAAATGAGCCACGTGTACTGAAATAACATGGCGGATATCGCATCGCATTTACATTCGACCGAAATCATTCGTTTACGATGAAACTAAGTTGAATATTACTTCCAATTCATAAAAATTCAACGAATTAATTTTTTGTGCGTATTATAATCATTACTGAATAATAATAAACAATTGCAATACTTCGAAAACAAGTAAGTTATTCACTTGCGAAACACAGAATGACCAGATTGTGTTACCGTGATCATTTGCTACCGGTACTAACCACTAAGCAATGTATTTGTGTTTGTGTTTATTCGAAACTTCTTTTAGAACATACTTTACTTTTTGTAAACTTTGCTGAATTTTTGGGGGGATTCAATTCCAACATTTCGCGATGCCTATTTTAGAACCAAATTAAGGCCTTTCACTCTTCTCTGAGTGCGACACCTAAACGAGAGGTTTTATGGTGTATAAACTGGCACTAAATGAAAAAGACGTTGAACCTTACTCAAATTTATAAGTACATGTTATTATGTATTTCATTATGAAAACTGACTAAATTAAATGTGATCTTATTTTTAATTAATGCCTACCTACACATTTATTGTTTTTGTTTCTGTTGCCCTGTTATAGACATTTGTAAAAAAAAAAAAAATTAAAAATCATGCTTGATTAAAATTAAAAAAAAAGATGTAGCCATGTTGCTCCTTCCTGTTATGTTTCCAACTTCTTCCAGAGTAAAACTGGCGAAGGCATGTAATTGCCATACAATCATCAACTGTGTGGAAAACTTGTATGTTATTGAAAATCTTTATTTTGTTTGTGAATTAATATAATATTTGAAATGGTGTAATGCTGCAAAATATTCTCAAGCAATTGGTATTCTGGTGGCACTACACTGTGCATTTATGTATCCCCATGCGCGATCTCAGCTTACTAAGTGATGATGGTGGTTGAAATGGAAAACTGAATACAAAAATCCAGTAACATCTCAAACGAATTTCCGTCTGCTGTGAATGCATGTTTCGTTACATCAAATAAATAACCCAATTTTATTGAATGTATACAAAAACATGGTACCAATGATCTGAAATTTCAGGAGTGCTCGCTGAAGGTTTATCAATCTTGCTTATTGTCTTGTTCTTTTCGAATCCTGCATTTCAGTTACTAGAATTTATACTTAAAAAAAAATAGTTTCTGTTTTTCTTCTAATAATTCGGCCACTCTCAAAAACAAGAAGAATACAAAACTACTGTGATTGCATAGCGATACCTGTAGGGTCATTGTCAATTAGTTCGCCTGATCAACACAGCGTTATACATAGGGCTGATATTGAATCACGGAGAGTAAAATCTTGTGATACTAATCTCTAGAACCGCTCAGATTGGTACATACGTCTTATGAACCCACATGTGTATATCTTTAACAATACTCATTTTAAACTTCTTCTTTTTTTTCTTTTTTACAGTGGTGCTGTGAACTGCTTCAATTTCGCAAGACAATTTTTTCTGAGTTCCTACAACATGAAGTGTCAGGGACTTTATTAAAATTTCATAGAATCCTGAATATATCTAGAAGTGAAAATTAAATGGTATACAGTATAGTGCATAAGACTTTTAGAATTTTGATTGGTCAATTAGTTTGGCAGCCATATTGGATTGAACTTAAACAGGAAGTGGGTATTTGACCACTTTCTGAGGGTCTAGGCGATCAGGGTTTTTTATGGCATATAGTACAACTCATGTGTAATAGATATATGAAAAAAAATTCTAAACGTAAACCTCAACTTTTTTCGCCATGTTTTTTCTCCCCAAAACGGGAAAAAACACTTGAAAATCTTCTTCTTCAGAACCACCAAGCGAAATGCTCCCATATATAATATTTAGCTTCAATATACAAATGACATTTAAGTTTGAAAAAATTGTTATGATTGATCACATGGTTTGGCCGCCATTTTGGATATCTTCTAGACAGGAAGTAGTTTTTTTTTATCAAGCCACAATTATGTGATCATTTTCTAATCAGCTAAATTGCAGCTCTATAGTGACCTCTTTCAAATATCGAAGAAAAAATTCAGATAAGTCGCATGGTTTGGCCGCCATCTTGGATTTCAAATAAAAATGACCGAAAGTTTGGGCATTTGTTTCTTAAAGCTGCTTCAACCGATCTACTAGATGTTTTCATTAATAATATGTCTGGCCATAGCTCCATATGAGAAAAATAATATAATTTTGATCAGTCACATGATCAGGCACATGATCTTGGATATTGTGCAAACAGAAATTGTTTAATTACATGTGTTGTATTGGTCCGATTGGAATAAAATTTTGTACGTGTATTCTACTCTTTAGATGCATTCTTTCCCCTGAATGGCATATGGCTAGGTCATGTGGCTACGCGCCCATGGGGTGGGGGGGGGCTTCTAACCTCATTAATATGCATAACTGCTATATCTCAAGCACTGTTGTAGTTAGGAAGATGATTCCTTTGTCATTTTGACAATGTTGAACAAGAAATTTGATTAAAAGAACAGATGACCATATATGGTCATGTGAGTTCATTAATATGCATAACCATTATATCTTAAACACTGTTGCAGTTAGGAAGATGAATCCTGTGTTATTATGACAACAGTGAACAAGAGATTTGATTAAAATAACAGATGACCATATATGGTCATGTGAATTCATTAATATACATAGCAGTCATATCTGAAACACTGTCGCAGAGCAGGACATGTAACTAGTGTCATTATGAAGACATTGAATGAAAGATGTAACTGACATTAGAAATGGCTATATATGATTATGTAATCTCATTATTGTGCATAAGAACATGGCTCATTATATATCCTGAAAACCATATTTCGATAACCAAACCAGGTAAATACATGGTACCAACTTCATTTCGACCTCATGTTACTGATAATTCAAGCTACCTGATTGTCTAACATGTGACCTCATTAATTATGAAACAGAATCTTGTCAGCTTGGGCCCCGGTGACGCCACTTGCTCTGAAAACATAGCTTTTACAATTGTTTAAATTAACATATGTTGTTTTTGTACAATGATTACATTTTAAATAATAAACCTTACTGTGTTAATAACAAATTGTATTTGACAACATAAGAATGATTCTGATGCCCAGTGGTGATGTTGAAACAAACCCAGGTTCTGGTAATATATTAAGACCTGAATAACAAAGAAGTCATGTACATCAAGGTTCACTCAGATTCATGAATGCAGTTTCTTGAGCAAGTATACATGTATGACAAATAGTTTTGTTGCACTTGTGTACTCTGAGATTCTGAACATGGGTCAATGGAAGTTTTTAGTTGTCAATACAAAACGAGATTATGGGAAATCACTTTATGATGAGTTGTACCCACATAGAGTACATATTCATTCACCTGTTTGCAGATGTTCCTTGTACTACATTATAATCAAATAACGGGGATTGTGACATTTCATGTCTTGTTGACTTGTCTGATTTGATATTATATATAACTACATGTGGACCTCTCTCAGATTTGTTCATTATGAGATATCTTCAATTCTCTAATTTTGATGAATATTTTTGTCATTTCTGTCATTTCTTATTAAAAACCACAAGTCCGATTGCTTTGATATTATACATATACTAGGTATTACAGGTGGACCTCTCTCAGATTTGTTCATTTTGTGATATCTTCAATTGTCTAATTGAAATAGCAGAGCCTATCTCATTATTTTATCTATTATTTGTTTCAGCTGGATATTACTTCACGCAGTTCAAATTGCCAGATATCTATGGTGTGTTTCAATTTAAAGTAGATTATAATCGTATTGGTTATACTCATCTTTACAGTTCAACACAGGTGAGTTATGTATCTCAACTTGATCCTTATTTGATGCTGGCAATAGATAATGAAACATGTCTTCCAGATGTTGATGATGAAACATGTTTTCTCAGATTTACCAATTTTATTTAAACTTTGTATGAGCAGTGCATATATTGTTATTGTTGCTCATCAGTTTGTCATGATTTGATTCAAGTTTGCTAATTTCTTCTCTCTTTTGTTTGATGTAATGTCAATTAAGCAAATACAGACGATAATGTTATTGACAATGACTTTTTATATTGTCTGTCTATCATAGATGAAGGGCATAGTACACAAGGAGAAAATGTCTAGACTTGTAGTTTAGTCTTTGTGCATGCGTCCATTCATGTTTCCCCCAGAGCTGTATCTCAGGCATACCTTGACCGATTCTCTTCAAACCATGCTTATACTTAATACCGATTCTGATACATATGCACATACAATGATCAAATTGGGTCAAAGATTTCCAACTTCTCTGTTTGAATATCCACCTGTCTGTCAGGGGGTCATGATTCTAAACTCTCTAAATCAAATCTGTCAAGCAATTCGCTTCAAACTTTTTACATAGACAGTACTTCATGACGTATATTAATATACAGTCATTCAATAAAAGATAGCAGACTGATGACCACTTTTTGTTGTTAACAAAAATAATATCAGATATCAGAACCAAACTGGACCAAACAACATAATTCTATATTTTTGTGCTAAAAAATCATCAAATATCAAGCATTTCTGGCATTTATGGATGGATTTCATTCAAACTTGGTACATACATTAAACATTACGGGTTTGTGATGCATGTCATTTTATTTTTCATATCGGATTCAGAATGGCTGACTAGCGGCCATTTTATTTTAACCCTTAAGACGGGATGTACGAGAATACTCGTAATAGCGTGTCTGAATTGCGTTGTTTTGAATGACGTATATGTGGAGTACATCATCAATAAAGGCGAAAAACGTATGAAATAAACTTTGACCTATGTATATGTGTGTGTTATTCTTGCCTCAACCGGGGATTCCCCGCCTAATGTGCAAATTGCATGTACAAATTCCATAGCTCGACCGCTAACTTTGAATGTTTGACTAGCAACGCAATCAAAATGGCGACGCCAAATTTGCATTTCAATGACCCTGAAATACAAGCTGTATGGGACGAAATATTTGCAGATTCTGATTCTGAATACGAATTTGAAGGTTTTACTGCGGAAGAGATTGATTTTGGTGATATTCCGAATGATGATACCGAGTGGGAGATTCAAAATTCTGGAGTGGAAGTTGCCGACAATACTCGTCTTGGCTGGTCATCGAAAGCAAGTGGTGACGACATTTTGGTACCGGTGTTCCGGGACTCAATGTTCAATTGCCGGAAAACGCAACCGCATTTGATTTTGTCAAGTTATTTCTTAAAGATGAGGACATTATCTGCATTGTTGAGCAGACAAATGCTTACGCAAATGGTCATCTTGCACGCAACGATGAAAACTTGGAACCGCACTCCAGACTCCGGAAGTGGAAGAATGTAAACATAGACGAGATGAAGATTTTTCTTGCCATGACAATCGCTATGTCGATGCTCCATAAGAACGATCTTGATGATTATTGGAGCCTAAATCCGATAATTTCGATGCCTTTTTATCGTAGCATGATGCCAAGGGATAGATTCGAGCTCATTTTAAAATTTCTGCACTTCAATGATAATGCTGCCTACGTCGTTCGCGGTGAAGCCGGATATGACCCTCTTTTCAAAATCCGACCTCTGTATGACACCATAACACGCCGTTTGTCGGAAGTTTATACGTGTGAGCAGTGTATCAGTCTTGATGAAGGAATGGTGCCATGGAGAGGGAATATTCACTTCAGGCAGTACATTCCAAGTAAACCAGATCGTTTTGGTGTGAAATCATACATGGTGTCAGAATCATCAAGTGGGTACACTTCTGTTTTTGATATATATACTGGGAAAAATTACACCCCTAACCCCGATACAATAGAAAGTGAAAATGAAGGCCATACTTTCAATGTAGTAATGGGGCTGATGAGAAAAGGTAGTTTGCTGAACAAAGGATACAAACTGTACACGGACAATTACTACACCAGTCCTATGCTTATTGACCATCTAAAAGCTGAAGATACAATGTTAGTTGGTACAGCTAGAATGGATAGAAAAGAAATGCCTGCAGCCCTGAAATTGCCATTGCGACAAGGTGAAGTCATTTATCGTCAGAGAAATGGAGTCTTGGCGATGAAATGGAAAGACAAGCATGATGTCACTATGTTGTCATCAGTACACATGCCAATTTGGAAATTCGTTGGCCTATCCAGGGGATCCGGAGAACCAATTGTGAAGCCTTTGTGTGTTGTTGATTACAACAAAAATATGGGAGGTGTGGATCTTTCAGACCTGATGATCAGATCGTACACAATGCATCGCCGACGTTCAAAGTGGTATATCAAGCTTTTATTCCACATGATAGCTCTTCTTGTCACTAATGCCTACATCCTTCACAGGAAGTTCAGTGCCAAGAAGCTAACTCACGCTAAATTTCGTTTATCCATTGTTCATGATCTTGTTTCTAGTGCAACCACTGCACCCATCCCAGCACCGAAAGGGCGAAGATCAGTTGGTCAGCCACTAAGACGACTCGAAGAACGCCACTTCCCCTCACCCATCCCTGCTTTCCCTGGTAGTAAAAAACAAAACCCAACTCGCCAGTGTGTAGTTTACAGAGCCTACTACAAAAAGCATCAAGATGGCAAGCGTCCACAAGAGAGTCGTGTGTGGTGCCGCAAGTGTGAAGTCGCCTTATGTACATACCCACAGCAGACGTCACTTTGATGCAGTTGATTTCCATGACAGATTTCCATTTTGATACCTAATTCGTTACTCACTTAGTATTGTGTGCATCTGTGGTCTGAATTGTTATTGAATAATTTCTATTTGGAAATTTTGTCTTGACTTACCTGCAATTCTCTAATTTTCACTACTGCATGCTGAAGCTCATTAGCTTGTTTATTATATATACACATATTTGAAAACACAAGCAACTACTACAAATAAATTGATCTAGTTGCAATTGTAAATAAATAATTATCCATGAATGCTTTTCACAGCTTTCGTAAACAAAATGGAGATTTTCCCCCTAAATTGCGATGTATTAAATGCTTACAGCTTTTGCATTCAAATGTGTTTTTCATCAAACAGCTGTTGTTGGTGCTAATGGGTATGCTAATGATATGAAAATTTATTTATTACAATGCAATTTTTGTTATCAAAATATCACATTCTTCATATAATATATTTACAGTTCTGTTCAATATTTTATATATTTTACTTCCATGAGTTTTTTTCGTGGACATTTACATAATTTCTGTCTTAATTTTTTTTACCAAAAACAATCATTATTACATCAAAATAAAGTACCAAATTTGTGTAAATTACATCAATAAGGATTGGCAACTGTTTGATGATCACAAACTGCAAATCCAAGTGTTGGTTATTTCATTCACTATAACGACTTATTTAGGTAGTCTTTTTAGCTCCGCTGTTGACTTTGTCGAGCGGAGCTTATCATATGAGTGATTGTCCGTCGTCCGTGTCAATGTTTTACTTTTTCGACTTCTTCTTGAAAACTACAAGCCTGAATGCTTTGATACTTGGTGTATATGTACCTTGGGTTGACCTCTCTTAGGTTTGTTCATTTCATGTTGATATCTTCAATTCTCTAATTTTGGTGAATATTTTTGTAATTTTTGGTAAAAAGTGATATTTTCGACTTCTTGTTAAAAACCAAAAGTTCAATTGCTTTGATATTACATATATAGATACTACATGTAGACCTTTCTCAGATTTGTTCATTTCGTGATGATATCTTCAATTCTCTAATTTTGGTGAATATTTTTGTCATTTTTGGTAGAAAGTGATATTTTCGACTTCTTGTTAAAAACTGAAAGCCGATTGCTTTGATACTATACATATTGTTCATTTTCTAATGATGTCTTCAGTTCTTTAATTGAAATGTGCATTGCTAACAGCGGAGCTATCTCAGCCGATAGGCTGCTTGTTTATAAAATGTCATTCATTGGTGCTAAATGATATGCAAATGATATGCTAATTCGTGTATATATGGTCCGAATTTTTTTTTCTGAATGCATACTTTCAGAATATCAACAAATTCCTCAGATAAATGATAGCCTTCTGACTTATAAATATTAAATAATAGAAGAATAATATTTTTATTTAAATTTTACTAAAACTGTTGTTTTTATACCCAAAATGTATACCACAAAATCTATAAGTGGTCATAACAATACAATATTATGAAAGATTTTTTCTAGATATGTTTACATATCACATGATTGACTTTTGCATGGCAAATAAAAAAGTTACGATTATTGAATCCACAGTGACTGTCTTATTTTTTTTGAAAAGAATGCAGTGGGGGGAACGTTATGGTCAGATAAATTGAAGCATGTTAAGGGTTAATGAATTGTCTTCTAGAGCCATATCTCTGACATGCTTTGACTTATTATGTTCAAATTTTGTTTATTCGTTATACATCATGACATAGATATACAGATGTATTGGTTTGGCCTAATGGTGGCCATGTTTCTGCTAAAAAAACATCAAAATGAGACCAATGAGACCTTGTTAAACGTCATTTAGTTTTTCAGATTGGATTCAAGATGGCCAATGGGTCGATTATGTTGAAATTTCTCTAATTTCGTTTATTGATGGGTTTTGTTCGAACTTGGTACATGCATTAGAGATTATGGGACCTTGATACATGTCATTTTATTTTTTAGATCAGATTCAAAATGGCTGACTGGCAGCCATTTTGTTTTAATGAATGCGATTATAGAGCCATATCTCTGACGTGCTTTGACTGGCTATGTTCAAATTTCATATATTCATTATACAGATTAATTCAAAATGGTTGACTGGTGGCTATTTTGTTTTAACTATTGCTGTTCCAGAGCAATGTCTCTCAATATGGACAAGTACTCATTTGACGATCAATTACAAGATAACTGATTGTAAAATATTTTAATGTTAAAAAAATCGTCATAATGAAGCATCAGCTTCTGAATCCATACTTCTGACATGTTTATGTTCCAACTATTCTACTATAAACAAAACTATATATTCAAAATTGTCTGCTGGACTGTGTTACTGACTGGTGTTCCGGTACATCCTTTAATTTTAAAAGAATATGTGATAATCTGACAATCATGCTATAAAAATGGTGATCCCTCCCTCCCACTCAATTTTAGTTCTCCAACAAGCTATCAGTACGTAATTTGTCACTCGCTAGCCATGTCTCGAATCGATTCATTTTTTTCACCAAGGCAATCTATGTATCAGACAAAACCAATCGCTACAAAAAATAAAAGCACGGTTGATAGACAACCAAAGGATAGCCTGCTTGGATGTATCGACTGATACTACCATCTCAACAATCAATGATGCAACTGACACCGGTCCATCCCCAACCATCACCCCAAAAACAAGAGTAATATACAAGTCCTTCAATGTCAAGAAAAGTCAAAGTATACAAAGAGGCAAAAATTCTTGGTTTTGATGCCGCCACAAATACAAAATCACCCTGTTAACTCAGAAGGGCTAGAAAAGTACAACTTCGACCGTGAGTGATTTACACCTTTGGGGAAGACAATGTGGTGGTGGACGGAAAACATTTTACAGAGATGAACTTGATGTACAGATGTTATGGGTGCTACAGCAAAATCCCAGGAACTATCATGCTCTATCTGTCATCAAACAGCAATTTTCTGAATTCAAGGGATCCTGTGGATTGTGTCAGTGATTTATACGATAATCTTGTCTTGCGAACAAAAAAAAATGTTGTACAGAGATTGTCGACTGACCTGGATGCCAAGATAGACATTTGTCCGTGATCAGCAGAGGGAAGGTGAATTTGATTATACTGGAAAAATGGATTAGACACTGGTATATTTTCACAAATAAAACTGTTGACGTGAAAAGTGTGAAGATGGTGGAATGTGCTGACCACAGGAAGTGAAGCGAAGAAACATCTGACGATTATTTTTATAGGGAAACAAAATTTTGATGGACGAACAACAAATTATGCAAACTACCAATAAAATCTGGATACTGTACACTGAGCGACGATATTTCATGTTGGTTCTGGAATCTTTTCACACTCGTATTACTGATGGGCTGAAAGCAAAGTATCCCCCTATCAATAGGATTACATGCTGTCATTCCTGGTGGGTGCACATCAAAGTTGCAGCAAGTGGATGTTTGCATTAATAAAGCAATTCAAAGCCGATGTTAGGAAGTCATGGACACAATTTAACTATTATCGTTGCAGCCCAGAAAGCTGCTGAAACTGGTGGAACCGATTCCAGATTAACAACTGCTGATGAGCAGACAATCATTGACTGGATCGCCAATGTCTGGTAGAAGTGAGTAGATCGATGGTGTCCAAGTCTTTCTAAGTATCACCAACTCAGTTAACGGTGTAGAAGACTACCTCATAAGAAGCAATGAGGAAATCGCAGAAATTATTTGACCTTTTGCTTGATGATGATGATGAAGATGACTGATTTGGGGGTTTTTCTGGAATAAATAAATTTTTGTCTTGCAACACAAACAAAACTGGCCTTTTAAGGGCCACTACATCCTCCAAAAAAGATATAATGACATATTAATTAATTAATGTGTCCTGTAAACCAGCTTGGGAGTTTTGCAGGTTACCATGTTTGTTTACATGTGTGGGGAGTGATACATACAATTTGTTGACTGCAACAAAATGACAGGTGGTCTTTTCGTATCAGATTTCTTGAACATGTGTGTAAGTTTTTTTTAAATTGGGTCAAGTCTCAATTTTTAAATAAACTACTTGTCTGAGATTCTTTGGGGAAAAATGCTATATTTATTCAATACACACTTCAAGCCCAGTTTTAATACATTGTAAAAATATTCAAACAATGCAATCACTTCGAAAACATAATTTTCTATATCTATTCAATCAATTGGACCACCCACAAAAATATTTGTTTTTACATGGCCTAATTGATTGTTTCTGGAATCTTTATGGAGAAGGTTGTCATAGTTGTGCTATGTTTTAATTATCAATCTTTTTTTGTTTTCAGGTGTCTGTGCGTCCATTCCAACATACACAGTTTGAGCGTTTTATACCATGTGCCTTTCCATACTATGCTAGTGCTCTTTCTATGATGGCTGGACTTTTTCTATTCACATTTGTCTACTTGCATCACAAAGATGAAAAGAAAGAGAAAGCAGAATAAATTCATCATTTGCAGTCATCTCTATTTGAACATTTCTGTTGGTGTGCTAATAAAGAAGATGAATGCTACTTTCAGGTTTTTCAAACTTTTGAAGGCGACTAGAATGGCAGAGAAAACAAATTTCTGTTTATATTGATTGTAAAGTCATGTTAACAATATTATTAATTTAATATATATATGCACATGTAATGAAAATTAGCAATATGTGTTTTAACTAACAAATCCCCACCACCATCCTTGAAAAATTTGATCTGAGTATTAGTTGTTTTTCACGGTGAATTATGTGACCTTCCAAGATGGCCACCAATTTGAATCTTGTCCATGGCAGGTCATCTTGTGCAACTAAAGCAATACATGCGTGGAATTGGGGGGGGGGGGCACAAGAATGACCTAAACTAATAGTTTGGCAGGTATTAAATGGAAATCTGATACTCTATTTTAGCCATTGTGCAATACCATAGGTTTTTAGCCTGGTCTTTATTTGAAGATGAGAAACATATTTTGGTTAATGATGTGGGTTACCAAGAAATGTTGAAATAGATGATGTAATATCACAATGATCTGAGCTGTACATTTTACTTGTTTTATTGTACTAGAGATTAATTCATAATTGCAGCTTAGAACAGATGTGATAGTGAGGAGTCATGTCATTCTCGGTCGTTATTGGAATTATTCTTGCTGAACATTTTATGTAAAGATGAAATAAAAAAACACATAACAAAGTGATTTTGTTTCTTGCATAATACTGACAGCTCTTTTTAGCTCCGCTGTCGACTTTGTCGAGCGGAGCTTATCATATGAGTGATTGTCAGTCGTCGTCCGTGTCAATGTTTTACTTTTTCGACTTCTTCTTGAAAACTACAAGCCTGAATGCTTTGATACTTCATGATGATATCAATTCTTTAATTTTGATTATTTGTCATTTTTGTTAAAAACAGAAAGTCTGATTGCTATGATACTACATATACTACTCAAAACGATTTAAAGAACACTTGAATATTCTCAGTTACAGCAAGATCCTTTATTTCAGATAAACCCATTTGGTCACATAATTGACGTGAAACATCTGCACAATGAAACAGATAAAGGACTGCATGTAATCATTACACATGTTCTGAAGGAGAGAAAGGATGAAAATCCCAGTTCAGAAAACATTTCAATAATGGGTGTGACCACCTCTTGCACAACATCGCCTCATGGATGTCACTAATCTCTGCAATGAACGTTGTATCGCTTGCCACTCCTGGGTCGGCCATTGAGCTAGCTGACGATCCACTGGTGGGGGATGATTGCCCATAACACGAAGACCAAGTTGATCCCACAAATGTCTGGCATTATCATCCTGTAGGACTGCCTCAGCTCCTATCCTCCTAAGTAACACAATAGGTCGCAGGATCTCGTCTCTGTAATGTAATCCAGTTAAGTTGCCATCAATAACATGGAGAGGGGTCCTTTGGTGGTAGCTGAAACCACCCCATACCATGATGCTGCCACCGCCAAACTGGTTGTGCTGTCTGATGGTGGCATCATTAAAGCGTTCACCATGGTGTCTTATAGACAAGAATTGTTCTGGAAAGTGACTCGTCTGTGAAGACGACAGAAGACCACTGTCGAAGTGTCCAACGAAAGTGCTGTCGAGCCCAGTCAAAACGAGCAGTTCTGTGGCGTGGGAGAAGGACTGGCCTAACAGCCTGGTGCCTAGGCCTGACATTTCTGGTCCTCGGACAGTTCTGCACAGTTTGGTCACTCGCGTTGGTATGAGTTGCTGCTCTGGGGGTCCTACGTAGGGAATTGTCAGTTGCGGTTCGGTTACAAAGGGCTGAGATAAGGAGGTAGCGGTCCTCAGCAGCACTTGTGACACATGGACGACCTGACCTGGGTCTGCCATGTGCTGTATGGGTTTCTCTGAAGCACTGTGGATAGTCTGTAAATACCAGATAGGCTCACATTCAGCCTTCTTGCAGCTTCTCACAAGTAAACACCCCTATTCAACCAGCCTATGGCCCTGGCTCTTTCTTCAATTGTTAAATGTTGACGTTGAGGCATGCTTGCAAAAGCTGCAACAACGCCATTAGTGAGTGTATTCTGATTACCATAATTGGCAGATGTGTTCACAGGGAGCCCAGGAACTATGATCAACTGTACGCACTCCCTATGAAGGGGGGGGGGGGGGGGGGTATCGGCTGGTATCTCCCAGGGTAGTGTAAGAAATGGACAAGGGATGAAGGCTCCAGCCGGGTCATATTTTTTAAACTGGAAAAAACTGACAAACAGAATGAAAAATAAAATCTATTAAAAATACCAGGTTGAAGAATATTAGTTGCTCTTTCAAATTTCGCCAAAGCCTTACCTATATTTTACCTATATCTGCAGAATAAATCAAGAAAACTACACAAATTGACTCCATTTACGAATAATTTACGGTTTGCCTGAACGCACAGCACAGTTGGAGGCGTGGCCTGTTCAGCATTTCTCAACAACCAATCATAAGTCTGGTTACGAATCACATCGAGGTCACGACTTGGTTAGCCTTGCTCAACTGCAAACTAAATAAACCACAAAGTAATATAATCAAAGCAACTGTTCTATACATGAAAGTAAAAGCCCTTCTATTGCTATCTACAGACTACACTATCAAGTTGTATCCAACCACAATAACTTGTCATGATATATGTAATCTCGGGAATGTTGTCCACAACTAAACGTAGTGATGTAAAAGTTGCTGAAATCTGGCAGGAAATATTGGGTAGAAAATAAATCCCAACATTTGCTGCTACCACCATTTGTACAGTGATATGTATGCTATTATATGGGTGTACCTAAATTGTATTATAGTTGACTTTGAGTAAAATTGTTTGGCTTAGAACAAAAACGCATGTTTACCTCGATGCTTACTTGCTATCTCAACAATTTTGGCCAATGAAATACTTACAATCTTTGATGCACTGGTTTCAAAAGAATTTTGTCGCTCAGTTTGTAAGTTTCCATGCACGTAATTTGCTCAATACACTTGACCGATGACTGTTAGTGATTGAATGAGTGCAAAACGAACTAAATTGAGAAAATTGTATCAAAAGTTAACAAAATTAGTGAGAGTAGGTCGCAGAAAAATTTGGGAACATATAAAGAAAATGTGATGCCCGCCTGTCGGCTATTATGTCACAATTATGTTGGAATGAAATTGGCCCAGGCATTCCATGCCAAAATGCAGTTTGTTTGTTTTTGGGGTGGGGGGGGGGGGAAGCCACCAGTCAGTCAATTATCAACAATAGAAAAACTTAAGTGACAAGGATTGCACAGCATTAGTTTGAGCCCAAGCATAATATTTAAGCAAACTCGTTTGTGACATGGACCTTTATTTGTTATATTAATTGTATGCAAAAGTTAGCTCTCAGTGCATGAATACTGTACACAAAATGAATGAAACTAAAGTATCTGAATTATGTATCTATTATTGCCAGGTATGACCAGAGTAAAAGCTTAAAGCGCGATAGTCGTCGACATTTGTGTTGATAAACATTGATTTTCCACCAATACAATGCGCTTTTCAAATGGAAATCACAAGTATGACGTTTGACCTGAGTGCGACTTGCACTGATTACCAACGGTGACTCCTTCGATGCCTTCCAATCGCATGAAAATTACCTAATTAAAGCTTGGAAACATTTGAGTACGGTACATTTTCAGTTTTTACTCAAAAAATGTGCATATTTTAATCCCAATACCATAAAATTCGAAAGAGGTAAAATTAAAAGGGAAAATAAAAGAGAAATGTTAATAAAATTAATTACTTTCTGTGGTTTTAAAAGTTGTGTTTTTCAAATATTTTGCTAAGGCTATGTTATTCTCCATAATCGTTGGTAAACCTGTCTGTCTGCAAAATAAACAAACTGCTAGTATCACTAATGTCCCGTAATGCACGTAACTATAACGGACTAAACTAGGTCACACTGAATCAGGTGATCGTAATGTAACTGATATGATTTCCACGAATTGTCAGAGTGAGGCTGCCATTACGCAGAAATGCTGACCTGACATTATTCTATCCTATCCTATCCATTATATTTATCCGCCATTTCTTGTATAAACACTAGTGATGGCTGCCTATAGCAAACGCCACGGCCAGACATATAATGCACCGCCCGTGACAGAGTCTGACGATTGGCCGCGACAAACGGCAAGTACTGAAGACGGAATAGCCGAGGAAATAGTTGGTATTATTTGTAACTTGTACGAGGGATGTGTTGAACTGTCTGAACTGACAGAGGCACTGGGAGTAACTAAGAGCCGTGAGTATTTTGGAGAGGCCAGACCAGAAGTCTTTTTTTCTAGATATCATCATCTATTTGAAGTTCAACGTCACGGCAGCGGACTGAATAATTGGCGAGTACGAGTGAAAAATTGTATTACGTTGTGTGATGCCTACCATAGAAAAGGCGGATGTCCAAGTCCTCAATCTTGCAACAAATTACACATCTGTAAACTTTTCATATTAGGAACATGTATATATGGCAGCCAAACATCAAGCCACTCTCGTAGATGTCGTTCATCTCACTCTTTTCAAAGCGATCCCCACAATCATATAATCTTGCGAAAGAATAAATTATACGAGTTCAGCGAGGAAAGCTTGAAAATTCTTCTCAAACGCAGCTGTCCGGATTGTTTCCGTCCTGATATCTGTCGGTTCTACAACACCCCAACTGGATGCAACAAAAACGCTTGTCTAAGTTTGCATATCTGTCGGTCGTACATTACGGCGCATTGCAGATACGGGGATATGTGTACATTTTCACACCGTATATACGAACCGCAACCTAAGATGGTATTGGAGAAATATGGAATTGATACCAGTCAGAAACCAAGTGAAATTCTACATAAGTTAAGATTCATGATGACCGAAGGAACATGCGTTAAACAAGGAGCAATTTACAAATCCCGTGATAAACCAACAAGTCGTTCTCATTCCGGCGGTTCTACTGCTGTAAAACAACCTTATCGTCCGAAGAGATCGCCTTCCCCGAGCCATCGCCCCAAATCACCCATTCATGCCAGTGTAACGCCACGTTCTGCAAGCCCACAACGTGATACCGCTGTATCCACCAAAGAACCCACAGAAAACAATAAAACTACCATATGCCTGCACAACTTATATGGAAACTGTAACTATGGCGATCAGTGTGTGAAACATCACATTATGATGCCATACATGTGGCAGAAATATAAATCTGCCGATGTATGGTTGAACTTCACAGATGAAAGAAACATGTCAACTGAAAAAAAGTTCTGTGACCCTAGAATAGAGAAATATGAGAGAGTATCAAAAGGGTATGTAACAAAAGACAAATTTTTCGACTGTTTACAGATGGATTTTGTTCAAAATTGGTATATACGTTACACATTATAGGACCTTGATGCACATCATTTTGTTTTTCAGATAAGATTCAAAATGGCCGACTGGTGGGCATTTTGTTTTAATGAATGTGGTTCTTGTGCCATATCTCTGACTTGCTTTGACTGATTATGTTCAAATTTTAAATATTCATTATAAATCATGTCATAGATATACAGATTTATTGGTTTGACAATCCTATTAAAAATGGCCGAATGATGGCCATTTTTGTGCTAAAAATCATCAAAATCAAGCATTTCCCGGCTGTTTACATATGGATTTTGTTCAAACCTTGTATATATGTTGGACATTATAGGACCTTGATGCACATCATTTTGTTTTACGATCTGATTCAAGATGGCTGAATGGCAGCCATTTTTGTGCTAAAAAATCATAAAAATCAAGCATTTCTCGGCTGTTTACAAATGGATTTTGTTCATACTTGATATATACATTAGACATTATGGAACCTTGATGCAAATAATTTTGTTTTTCAGATAACATTCAAAATGGCCGACTGGCGGCCATTTTGTTTTAATGAATGGGCTTCTAGACCCATATCTTCGACATGTTTTGACTGATTATGTTCAAATTTTTAATATACATCATTATACATCATGTCATACATATACGAATATATTGGTTTGACGATCCTTTTCAAAGTGGCCAAATGGTGGCTATTTTTGTGCTAAAGAAATCCTCAAATATCAAGAATTTCTTGCATTTATGGATGGATTTTGTTCAAACTTATAACATACATTAGACATTACAGGTTCCAGATGCACATCATTTTATTTTTCAGATTGGATTCAAAATGGCTGACTGGTGGCCATTTTGTTTTAATGATTGGGCTTCTAGAGCCATATCTCTTAAATGCTTTGACTGATTATATTCAAATGTGATATATTCGTTATACATCATGTTATATATATATACATGTATTCAAAATGGCTGATTTTGAATGCTGTTCCAGAGCAATATCTCTCAATATGGACAAGTACTTGTTTGACGATCAGATACAAATGTCAATCATTTTAATGTTAAAAAAATCATATTCCTGACATGGTTACATTCCAGCTATATTACTACAAACAAAACTATATATCTTAAATTAACTAACGGGGACTGTGCCATGCATGGCTTGTTAATTTAATGGGTAGTTATTAAGATTGATGGGTTTATTACATCAATGGGTGGCTGTTGACATTGATGGGTGGTTATCAGGATTGATGAATGGTTATTAAGAATGATGGGTGGTTATTACTTTAATGGGTAGTTGTTAAGATTGATGGGTAGTTATTAACATTGATGGTTTGTTATTACATTAATGATGGTTATTAATGTTAATGGTCGGTTATTGATTTAATGGGTGGTTGTTAACATTGATGATGGGTGGTTATTAACATTGTTGGGTGGTTATTGCATTAATGGGTGGTTATTAACATTGATGGATGGTTAATACAGTAATGGGTAGTTATTAATATTGATGGGTGGTTATTACAGTAATGGGTAGTTATTACCATTGGTGGGTTGTTATTAACATTGATGGGTGG
The DNA here is from genome assembly GCF_978046115.1 of Saccoglossus kowalevskii. Lineage (NCBI taxonomy): Eukaryota > Metazoa > Hemichordata > Enteropneusta > Harrimaniidae > Saccoglossus > Saccoglossus kowalevskii. The sequence goes on from NC_140655.1 coordinate 1,146,150, forward strand.
TTATTACAGTAATGGGTGGTTATTAACATTGATGGGTGGTTATTACAGTAATGGGTGGTTATTAACATTGATGGGTGGTTATTAACATTGATGGGTGGTTATTACAGTAATGGGTGGTTATTAATATTGATGGGTGGTTATTACAGTAATGGTAGTTATTAACATTAATGGGCGGTAACATTTATGGGTGGTTATTACATTAATGAGTGGTTATTACATTGATGGCTCGTTATTAACATTAATGGCTGGTTATTACTGGTGGGTAGTAATTAACATTAATAGGTGGTTAAATTTATGGATTGTTATTACAGCTCAGCTTAGTATACCATTTCAAGCAGTGGATTATACAATGCATTAACTTTTATTGTCAACAGGCAGAAATCAAAGTTATTTGATTTCAATAAAATGGTAATTATTGATTCACGCATTGGTAAGGTCTGTCACATTCGTCGACTGTCAACCGTATCATATGTAGAAATGTCGTCCAATGAAAAACTGTCAACCCAATGGCTGTGGTATTGGGGCGATGAAAACTGTGAATGGCATGAATATGGCAGTGAGGTGAGTGAGTGTGTCTGGTGAAGTAAGTGAGTGTGTCTGGTGAGGTAAGTGAGTGTGTTCAGTGAAGTAAGTGAGTGACTGTCAGGTGAGGTAAGTGGGTGTTTCTGGTGAGGTGAGTGTGTCTGGTGAGGTAAGTGAGTGTGTCTTGAGAGGTAAGTGAGTGTGCCTTGTGAAATAAGTGAGTGAGTGTGTCAGGTGAGGTGAGTGTGTCTGGTGAGGTAAGTGAGTGTGTCTGGTGAGGTAAGTGAATGTGTCTGGTAAGTGAAGTAAGTGAGTGTGTCTGGTAAGGTGAGTGTGTCTGGTGAGATAAGTGAGTGTGTCCAGTGAAGTAAGCAAGTGTGTCTGGTGAAGTAAGTGAGTATGTCTGGTGAGGTAAGTGAGTGAGTGTGACAGTAAGTGGAGTAAGTGAGTGTGTCCAGTAAGTGAAGTAAGCAAGTGTGTCTGGTGAGGTAAGTGAGTGTGTCTGGTGAGGTAAGTGAGTGTGTCTGGTGAGGTAAGTGAGTGTGTCTGGTGAGGTAAGTGAGTGTGTCTGGTGAGGTAAGTGAGTGTGTCAGGTGAGGTAAGTGAGTGTGTCTGGTGAGGTAAGTGAATGTGTCTGGTGAGGTAACTGAGTGTGTCTGGTGAGGTAACTGAGTGTGTCTGGTGAGGTAAGTGAGTGTGTCTGGTGAGGTAACTGAGTGACTGTCTGGTGAGGTAACTGAGTGACTGTCAGGTGAGGTAACTGAGTGACTGTCAGGTGAGGTAACTGAGTGACTGTCAGGTGAGGTAACTGAGTGTGTCTGGTGAGGTAAGTGAGTGTGTCTGGTGAAGTAAGTATGTCTGGTGAGGTAAGTGAGTGAGTGAGTGTGACAGTAAGTGGAGTAAGTTAGTGTGTCATGTGAGGTAAGTGAGTGTGTCTGGTGAGGTAAGTGAGTGTGTCTGGTGAGGTAAGTGAGTGTGTCTGGTGAGGTAAGTGAGTGTGTCTGGTGAGGTTGGTGAGTGTGTCCAGTAAGTGAAGTAAGTTAGTGTGTCATGTGAGGTAAGTGAGTGTGTCTGGTGATGTGAGTGTGTCCGGTGAGGTAAGTGAGTGTGTCTGGTGAGGTAAGTGAGTGTGTCTGGTGAGGTTGGTGAGTGTGTCCAGTAAGTTAGTGTGTCATGTGAGGTAAGTGAGTGTGTCTGGTGATGTGAGTGTGTCCGGTGAGGTAAGTGAGTGTGTCTGGTGAGGTAAGTGAGTGTGTCTGGTGAGGTTGGTGAGTGTGTCCAGTAAGTGAAGTAAGTTAGTGTGTCATGTGAAGTAAGTGAGTGTGTCTGGTGATGTGAGTGTGTCCAGTGAAGTAAGCAAGTGTGTCTTGTGAGGTAAGTGATTGTGTCTTCTCAAAGTTAATGATGGAGATTGTTCTTCATCTCAGATTCCTGTTTATTTTTAGAGAGGAATCGATGTTGTGTCAAGTGCAATGATTGAAAGTGTCTATCAAGGTTTTCTGAAGAAAAGATCAGAGAAATATTATAAGTTGACATGTGATAATCAAACATCTCGCATACAGTTTGATGGAATGTACGAGTACAGTGAGAAGACAGTGGCATGTAAATCTGTCAGAAGAAGACCAAAATACATATCACAAGACACTGTTAACAAAATTTTAAAACAGTAAGTATAGTCAAGCTTGACTAATGGATTCACATTTCTTGATAATTTGAAAAGTATAACTCTGACAGATATCACACTGAACATATTTATGTATGCTTTTTTTACTAAATGATAACACTTTTTATGCTTTGATTAATTTCTTGTTGTAGGTCAGTTTTACAATCAGTTACCAGTAGTGGCACAGTACTAAGCCTTGTAAATCCACCAATGGGTAAAGATAACATTCCACAACACTGGAATAAAGCAGCAAAATCAGCAGATGGATATAAAATGGTGATGTTGTCTGAAGGTGGATACACTGCAGATGAGTACAGACAAGTTTCTGAAATGTTCCAAAAAACTATGCCTTGTGATTTGATAATATCCATTGAAAGAGTGCAAAATATTGAGTTGTGGAGAAATTTCACAAGGTTTGTACCACACATTTAATATGGCCATATATGGTTCCAACATATGGAGACATTTCACAAGGTTTGTACCACACATTTAATATGGCCATATATGGTTCCAACATATGGAGAAATTTCACAAGGTTTGTACCACACATTTAATATGGCCATATATGGTTCCAACATATGGAGACATTTCACAAGGTTTGTACCACACATTTAATATGGCCATATATGGTTCCAACATATGGAGAAATTTCACAAGGTTTGTACCACACATTTAATATGGTCATATATGGTTCCAACATATGGAGACATTTCACAAGGTTTGTACCACACATTTAATATGGCCATATATGGTTCCAACATATGGAGAAATTTCACAAGGTTTGTACCACACATTTAATATGGTCATATATGGTTCCAACATATGGAGAAATTTCACAAGGTTTGTACCACACATTTAATATGGTAATGTATGCTTCCAACATATGGAGAAATTTCACAAGGTTTGTACCACACATTTAATATGGCCATATATGGTTCCAACATATGGAGACATTTCACAAGGTTTGTACCACACATTTAATATGGCCATATATGGTTCCAACATATGGAGACATTTCACAAGGTTTGTACCACACATTTAATATGGCCATATATGGTTCCAACATATGGAGACATTTCACAAGGTTTGTACCACACATTTAATATGGCCATATATGGTTCCAACATATGGAGACATTTCACAAGGTTTGTACCACACATTTAATATGGCCATATATGGTTCCAACATATGGAGAAATTTCACAAGGTTTGTACCACACATTTAATATGGTCATATATGGTTCCAACATATGGAGAAATTTCACAAGGTTTGTACCACACATTTAATATGGTAATGTATGGTTCCAACATATGGAGAAATTTCACAAGGTTTGTACCACACATTTAATATGGCCATATATGGTTCCAACATATGGAGACATTTCACAAGGTTTGTACCACACATTTAATATGGCCATATATGGTTCCAACATATGGAGACATTTCACAAGGTTTGTACCACACATTTAATATGACCATATATGGTTACAACATATGGAGAAATTTCACAAGGTTTGTACCACACATTTAATATGGTCATATATGGTTCCAACATATGGAGAAATTTCACAAGGTTTGTACCACACATTTAATATGGTCATATATGGTTCCAACATATGGAGAAATTTCACAAGGTTTGTACCACACATTTAATATGGTAATGTATGGTTCCAACATATGGAGAAATTTCACAAGGTTTGTACCACACATTTAATATGGCCATATATGGTTCCAACATATGGAGACATTTCACAAGGTTTGTACCACACATTTAATATGGCCATATATGGTTCCAACATATGGAGACATTTCACAAGGTTTGTACCACACATTTAATATGACCATATATGGTTACAACATATGGAGAAATTTCACAAGGTTTGTACCACACATTTAATATGGTCATATATGGTTCCAACATATGGAGAAATTTCACAAGGTTTGTACCACACATTTAATATGGTAATGTATGGTTCCAACATATGGAGAAATTTCACAAGGTTAAATTGTACCACACATTTAATATGGTCATGTATGGTTCCAACATATGAAGAAATTTCACAAGGTTTGTACCACACATTTAATATGGTCATATATGGTTCCAACATATGGAGAAATTTCACAATGTTTGTGCTACACGTTTAATATGGTCATATATGGTTCCAACATATGGAGAAATTTCACAAGGTTTGTACCACACATTTAATATGGTCATGTATGTTTCCAACATATGGAGAAATTTCACAAGGTTTGTGCTACACGTTTAACATGGTCATATATGGTTCCAACATATGGAGAAATTTCACAAGGTTTGTACCACACATTTAATATGGTCATGTATGGTTCCAACATATGGAGAAATTTCACAAGGTTTGTACCACACATTTAATATGGTCATGTATGGTTCCAACATATGGAGAAATTTCGCAAGGTTTGTGCCACACATTTAATATGGTCATATATGGTTCCAACATATGGAGAAATTTCACAAGGTTTGTGCCACACATTTAATATGGTCATACCGGTATATGGTTCCAACATATGGAGAAATTTCACAAGGTTTGTGCCACACATTTAATATGGTCATGTATAGTTCCAACATATGGAGAAATTTGACAAGGTTTGTGCCACACATTTAATATGCTCATATATGCTTCCAACATATGGAGAAATTTTACAAGGTTTGTACCACACATTTAATATGGTCATATATGGTTCCAACATTTCACAAGGTTTGTGCCACACATTTAATATGGTCATGTATGATTCCAACATATGGAGAAATTTCACAAGGTTTGTGCCACACATTTAATATGGCAATATATGGTTCCAACATATGGAGAAATTTCACAAGGTTTGTGCCACACATTTAATATGGCAATATATGGGTCCAACATATGGAGAAATTTCACAAGGTTTGTAACACACATTTAATATGGTAATGTATGGTTCCAACATATGGAGAAATTTCACAAGGTTTGTGCCACACATTTAATATGGCAATATATGGGTCCAACATATGGAGAAATTTCACAAGGTTTGTAACACACATTTAATATGGTAATATATGGTTCCAACATATGGAGAAATTTCACAAGGTTTGTAACACACATTTAATATGGCAATATATGGTTCCAACATATGGAGAAATTTCACAAGGTTTGTAACACACATTTAATATGGTCATGTATGGTTCCAACATATGGAGAAATTTCACAAGGTTTGTAACACACATTTAATATGGTCATGTATGGTTCCAACATATGGAGAAATTTCACAAGGTTTGTAACACACATTTAATATGGTCATATATGGTTCCAACATATGGAGAAATTTCACAAGGTTTGTAACACACATTTAATATGGTCATATATGGTTCCAACATATGGAGAAATTTCACAAGGTTTGTAACACACATTTAATATGGTCATATATGGTTCCAACATATGGAGAAATTTCACAAGGTTTGTAACACACATTTAATATGGTCATATATGGTTCCAACATATGGAGAAATTTCACAAGGTTTGTAACACACATTTAATATGGTCATATATGGTTCCAACATATGGAGAAATTTCACAAGGTTTGTAACACACATTTAATATGGCCATATATGGTTCCAACATATGGAGAAATTTCACAAGGTTTGTGCCACACATTTAATATGGCAATATATGGGTCCAACATATGGAGAAATTTCACAAGGTTTGTAACACACATTTAATATGGTAATATATGGTTCCAACATATGGAGAAATTTCACAAGGTTTGTTACACACATTTAATATGGCAATATATGGTTCCAACATATGGAGAAATTTCACAAGGTTTGTAACACACATTTAATATGGTCATGTATGGTTCCAACATATGGAGAAATTTCACAAGGTTTGTAACACACATTTAATATGGTCATGTATGGTTCCAACATATGGAGAAATTTCACAAGGTTTGTAACACACATTTAATATGGTCATATATGGTTCCAACATATGGAGAAATTTCACAAGGTTTGTAACACACATTTAATATGGTCATATATGGTTCCAACATATGGAGAAATTTCACAAGGTTTGTAACACACATTTAATATGGTCATATATGGTTCCAACATATGGAGAAATTTCACAAGGTTTGTAACACACATTTAATATGGTCATATATGGTTCCAACATATGGAGAAATTTCACAAGGTTTGTAACACACATTTAATATGGTCATGTATGGTTCCAACATATGGAGAAATTTCACAAGGTTTGTAACACACATAATTTAGCCTTGCCGCATATGGATGTATCATATGGATAAATTTTACTAAATTTGTACCACACATCGCAAAGTAGAATGCCTGACATTATGTTTGTGTCTATCTCATTCAGGAAGTATGACGCAATGCAGAAATGGCAAACTCGTGGTGAAGTACAAACCCAACATCTCTTCCATGGAACATCAGAGAAACTATTGAACATTATCTGCAGAGATAATTTCAACTGGCGACTTAGTGGCAAAATTACTGGCTCCAAATTTGGTAAAGGAATCTACCTTGGCACAACAGCTAAATATGCAGACTCATTTGCTGAGAGTGATAACTTGTATAGGAAAATATTCCTGTCACGTGTGTTAGTTGGTGATTTCGTTCAAGGTGATCCAAGTTATAATCTGCCGCCACCAAGAGACGAAAGTGATCCATTTGGAAACCTGTATGATGCATGTGTTAACAATGAGTTGAATCCATGTATTTTTGTAATTTTTGACAAAAGTCAGATATATCCTGAATATGTTATAACATACATGAGATATGACGATATTCATTGAATTTGCCACTGACTGATGTATACATATGATTCAGACAGTTGACATATTTGCAATAAATGCTGACATTTTCGAATATAACTTTTTAACTTTATTGACATTATTCATTTTGAATAGAACATAGTCCAATCTATAAGTAAATAACAATTCATAAATACATAAACAAAAACATACTAAAACAAAAGGACTTGGAAAAATCAGGGAATTGATAATTAGTGTATCACATTACCATACTTTCTTTTATAAAAATGCCAAGCTGTATTAATGTGGAAGTGCATGTAACTGAGTGCATACATTTGCATATAAATGCAGGCATTTGCATATTATTATATTGAATAGTACTGTTTACAGACGTCGTAATCATCACCAAATAGCAAGTCATATAATTCAGTAAATAAACCCATCTCAAAAAACACAAATCCATATTAACCTCAAAACATCTTTATATCACAATGAGAAAACTTTGTTGAATAAAAAAAAACATCAAAACTTGTGAGTTGAGTGAGTGTGAGGTAAGTGAGTGACAGTCGATGAATGCGATAGACCTTACCAATGTGTGAATTATAGTGAGTGAGTACATGTGTAAGTGATTGTGTGTGTACAGTGAAGTAAAACCTTACAGAATGTTTGAGGCAAAAGCTATTATGAAGCTTGAATTACCAGTTTATCTTTCTAAATTTTTTCTGAGTGAGAAGTTGGTCACCAAAAATAAATTTTGTCAATGATAGATATTGTGACATGTGTTCAGGTGAAATGCAATAATAACCAGGATTGTATAAAAGATTTATTTAACATAGCAATTCACAGAATATCAATTTCAAATCATTGGAATATCAATTTATTGAATCACTTTAAAGTAAAAAACTTATTGTCTGCAGCAATTTGGCAAAATTTATTATAAAATCAAACAAGGCCATTCTAGATTTGTTATTTCTGACTTCTGTTTTGCATTTTAATGAAATAAATAAAATAAATAAACTGTGCTAAATTGGTTTAATATGCTTTATAGTTGATTGCACAAAACATCTACAATCTTTACACCATTTGCTTAATAAGTCTTGTCGTCATAGTGATGGAGTGTGGTAAAGTTCAACAACTCTGTTTGGTTGAGTGGCCTGAGAAAAAAAATTCTTAAAAACATAATTTTTAGTGGTAAATAACTACCAATCCAAATGATGCTTTTAGGTCATTTATGTCATCAAAGCACTTCATTACTAGAAAAATAGTATTATTTTGGAAATGGATACTCATTACAGTGATGTTATGGAAAATAGAAAAGTTTTAATATTTGTTGTTAAAATATGTAGTAATTTGGAAACCATGAAATGCGCATCTGGATAGATCAACCAATCATGGGTGATTGACAGGGGTCATTGCAAGGTTGGTATCTGGATAGGTCAACCAATCATGGGTGATTGACAGGGGTCATTGCAAGGTTGGTATCTGGATAGGTCAACCAATCATGGGTGATTGACAGGGTTCATTGCAAGGTTGGTATCTGGATAGGTCAACCAATCATGGGTGATTGACAGGGGTCATTGTAAGGTTGGTATCTGGATAGGTCAACCAATCATGGGTGATTGACAGGGGTCATTGCAAGGTTGGTATCTGGATAGGTCAACCAATCATGGGTGATTGACAGGGGTCATTGCAAGGTTGGTATCTGGATAGGTCAACCAATCATGGGTGATTGACATGGGTCATTGCAAGGTTGGTATCTGGATAGGTCAACCAATCATGGGTGATTGACAGGGGTCATTGCAAGGTTGGTATCTGGATAGGTCAACCAATCATGGGTGATTGACAGGGGTCATTGCAAGGTTGGTATCTGGATAGGTCAACCAATCATGGGTGATTGACAGGGGTCATTGCAAGGTTGGTATCTGGATAGGTCAACCAATCATGGGTGATTGACAGGGGTCATTGCAAGGTTGGTATCTGGATAGGTCAACCAATCATGGGTGATTGACAGGGGTCATTGCAAGGTTGGTATTGTCATCAACCAATCATGGGTGATTGACAGGGGTCATTGCAAGGTTGGTATTGTCAAAGTCAATGATCATAAACACGGGTATCAGGTAACAAATTTCAACAACTAATGATGTTGACAAATTATTTTAGTAAAAACCTGTACAAACTCATTATTATTTGGAAGTGTGACAGTAAGTTTTGATAGTACAGCTTTTGTAAATAATTGACTTTGTAAATTGGACTAACTTTGCCCTGGGTTTAATGAAGGCGAATTATTAGAACTTATTCAGACACAGTCCGAAAACATAGACTTATATTTTGACCTTTGTGCATCTTTGCGTCTGTGCGACTGTGTCCGTGCGTGCATCTGTCCGGACCTGTATCTTAGACATGCTTAGACCAATCACAATCAAACTTCAGCCCACTCTTGTTTATCATCTACCTGAATGATATTAAAGATGAAATCGAGTCCTCAGACAACAGTCCACTCACCTTATTAGATAGCACAATAAAAGAAACATTTTCCAGAAAAATGCACTATCATACTGGAACATACAAAATGTGAAAAGAAAACTTGACGATGATGACTTTATAAAAAACATAACATGCCATGATATCATTGGTCAGTTACAAGGAAAACCAACAAGGAGGAGGAATATCTATACTGGTGAAACAAGATCTAAAACAAGGAATACCAATTGAAAAAAACACTATGGTGTGAACTTAAAAAAGATTTCTTTAGTTTAAAAAAAGACATATACCTTTGTTTCATTTACACTCCTCCTAGTTTTGACTGTTGAAACCTCGGGATACTCATGTCTACCTCTAGTTTTGACTGTTGAAACCTCGGGATATTCATGTCTAACTCTAGTTGTGACTGTTGAAACCTCGGGATACTCATGTCTACCCCTAGTTTTGACTGTTGAAACCTCGGGATATTCATGTCTAACTCTAGTTGTAACTGTTGAAACCTCGGGAAACTCATGTCGACCCCTAGTTTTGACTGTTGAAACCCTGGGATACTCATGTCTACCCCTAGTTTTGTCTGTTGAAACTTTGAGATACTCATGTCTACTCCTAGTTTTGACTGTTGAAACCTTGGGATACTCATGTCTACCTCTAGTTTTGACTGTTGAAACCTCGGGATATTCATGTCTAACTCTAGTTGTGACTGTTGAAACCTCGGGATACTCATGTCTACCCCTAGTTTTGACTGTTGAAACCTCGGGATATTCATGTCTAACTCTAGTTGTAACTGTTGAAACCTCGGGAAACTCATGTCGACCCCTAGTTTTGACTGTTGAAACCCTGGGATACTCATGTCTACCCCTAGTTTTGTCTGTTGAAACTTTGAGATACTCATGTCTACTCCTAGTTTTGACTGTTGAAACCTTGGGATACTCATGTGTCTATCCCTAGTTTTGACTGTTGAAACCTTGGGATACTCATGTCTACCCCTAGTGTTGACTGTTGAAACCTTGGGATACTCATGTGTCTATCCCTAGTTTTGACTGTTGAAACGTTAGGATACTCGTGTGTACCCTTAGATTTGACTGTTGAAACCTACTCGGGATACTCATGTGTACCCCTAGTTTTGACTGTTGAAACCTCGGGATACTCGTATCTATCCCTAGTTTTGACTGTTGAAACCTCCTCGGGATACTCATGTGTACCTCTAGTTTTGACTGTTGAAACCTCGGGATACTCGTGTCTATCCCTAGTTTTGACTGTTGAAACCTCCTCGGGATACTCATTTGTACCACTAGTTTTGACTGTTGAAACCTCGGGATACTCATGTGTACCCCTAGTTTTGACTGTTGAAACCTCGAGATACTCGTGTCTACCACTAGTTTTGACTGTTGAAACCTCCGTATACTCATGTCTACCACTAGTTTTGACTGTTTAAACCTCCGGATACTCATGTCTACCACTAGTTTTGACTGTTGAAACCTCCGGATACTCTTGTCTACCACTAGTTTTGACTGTTGAAACGTCAGGATACTCATGTCTACCACTAGTTTTGACTGTTGAAACCTCGGGACACTCATGTCTACCACTAGTTTTGACTGTTAACACCTCAGGATACTCATGTCTACACGTAGTTTTGACTGTTGAAACCTCGGGATACTCGTGTCTATCCCTAGTTTTGACTGTTGAAACCTCCTCGGGATACTCATGTGTACCCCTAGTTTTGACTGTTGAAACCTCGGGATACTCGTGTCTATCCCTAGTTTTGACTGTTGAAACCTCCTCGGGATACTTATTTGTACCACTAATTTTGACTGTTGAAACCTCGGGATACTCATGTGTACCCCTAGTTTTGACTGTTGAAACCTCGGGATACTCGTGTCTATCCCTGGTTATGACTGTTGAAACCTCCTCGGGATACTCATGTCTACCCCTAGTTTTGACTGTTGAAACATTGGGATACTCATGTCTACCCCTAGTTTTGTCTGTTGAAACTTTGAGATACTCATGTCTACTCCTAGTTTTGACTGTTGAAACCTTGGGATACTCATGTGTCTATCCCTAGTTTTGACTGTTGAAACCTTGGGATACTCATGTCTACCCCTAGTGTTGACTGTTGAAACCTTGGGATACTCATGTGTCTATCCCTAGTTTTGACTGTTGAAACGTTAGGATACTCGTGTGTACCCTTAGATTTGACTGTTGAAACCTACTCGGGATACTCATGTGTACCCCTAGTTTTGACTGTTGAAACCTCGGGATACTCGTGTTTATCCCTAGTTTTGACTGTTGAAACCTCCTCGGGATACTCATGTGTACCTCTAGTTTTGACTGTTGAAACCTCGGGATACTCGTGTCTATCCCTAGTTTTGACTGTTGAAACCTCCTCGGGATACTCATTTGTACCACTAGTTTTGACTGTTGAAACCTCGGGATACTCATGTGTACCCCTAGTTTTGACTGTTGAATCCTCGAGATACTCGTGTCTACCACTAGTTTTGACTGTTGAAACCTCCGTATACTCATGTCTACCACTAGTTTTGACTGTTTAAACCTCCGGATACTCATGTCTACCACTAGTTTTGACTGTTGAAACCTCCGGATACTTTTGTCTACCACTAGTTTTGACTGTTGAAACGTCAGGATACTCATGTCTACCACTAGTTTTGACTGTTGAAACCTCGGGACACTCATGTCTACCACTAGTTTTGACTGTTTAAACCTCCGGATACTCTTGTCTACCCCTAGTTTTGACTGTTAACACCTCAGGATACTCATGTCTACACGTAGTTTTGACTGTTGAAACCTCGGGATACACGTGTCTATCCCTAGTTTTGACTGTTGAAACCTCCTCGGGATACTCATGTGTACCCCTAGTTTTGACTGTTGAAACCTCGGGATACTCGTGTCTATCCCTAGTTTTGACTGTTGAAACCTCCTCGGGATACTTATTTGTACCACTAATTTTGACTGTTGAAACCTCGGGATACTCATGTGTACCCCTAGTTTTGACTGTTGAAACCTCGGGATACTCGTGTCTATCCCTGGTTATGACTGTTGAAACCTCCTCGGGATACTCATGTCTACCCCTAGTTTTGACTGTTGAAACATTGGGATACTTATGTCTACCCCTAGTTTTGACTGTTGAAACCTTGGGATACTCATGTCTACCCATAGTTGTGACTGTTGAAACCTCGAGATACTCTTGTCTGCCACTAGTTTTGACTGTTGAAACGTCAGGATACTCATGTCTACCACTAGTTTTGACTGTTGAAACCTCGGGATACTCATGTCTACCACTAGTTTTGACTGTTTAAACCTCCGGATACTCTTGTCGACCACTAGTTTTGACTGTTGAAACCTCCGGATACTCATGTCTACCACTAGTTTTGACTGTTGAAACGTCAGGATACTCATGTCTACCACTAGTTTTGACTGTTGAAACCTCGGGACACTCATGTCTACCACTAGTTTTGACTGTTTAAACCTCCGGATACTCTTGTCTACCCCTAGTTTTGACTGTTAACACCTCAGGATACTCATGTCTACACGTAGTTTTGACTGTTGAAACCTCGGGATACTCGTGTCTATCCCTAGTTTTGACTGTTGAAACCTCCTCGGGATACTCATGTGTACCCCTAGTTTTGACTGTTGAAACCTCGGGATACTCGTGTCTATCCCTAGTTTTGACTGTTGAAACCTCCTCGGGATACTTATTTGTACCACTAATTTTGACTGTTGAAACCTCGGGATACTCATGTGTACCCCTAGTTTTGACTGTTGAAACCTCGGGATACTCGTGTCTATCCCTGGTTATGACTGTTGAAACCTCCTCGGGATACTCATGTCTACCCCTAGTTTTGACTGTTGAAACATTGGGATACTTATGTCTACCCCTAGTTTTGACTGTTGAAACCTTGGGATACTCATGTCTACCCATAGTTGTGACTGTTGAAACCTCGAGATACTCTTGTCTGCCACTAGTTTTGACTGTTGAAACGTCAGGATACTCATGTCTACCACTAGTTTTGACTGTTGAAACCTCGGGATACTCATGTCTACCACTAGTTTTGACTGTTTAAACCTCCGGATACTCTTGTCGACCACTAGTTTTGACTGTTGAAACCTCCGGATACTCATGTCTACCACTAGTTTTGACTGTTGAAACCTCCGGATACTCATGTCTACCACTAGTTTTGACTGTTGAAACCTCCGGATACTCTTGTCTACCCCTAGTTTTGACTGTTAACACCTCAGGATACTCATGTCTACCCGTAGTTTTGACTGTTGAAACCTCGGGATACTCGTGTCTACCACACGTCTTGACTGTTGAAACCTCAGGATACTCATGTCTACCACTAGTTTTGACTGTTGAAACCTCTTAATACACATGTCTACCCCTAGTTTTGACTGTTGAAACGTCGGGATACTCATGTCTACCCCTAGTTTTGACTGTTGGAACCTCCGGATACTCTTGTCTACCACGAGTTTTGACTGTTGAATCCTCAGGATACTCATGTCTACCACTAGTTTTGACTGTTGAACCCTCCGAAAACTCATGTCTACCACTAGTTTTGACTGTTTAAACCTCAGGATACTCATGTATACCAATAGTTTTGACTGTTGAAACCTCAGGATACTCGTGTCTACCCCTAGTTTTGACTGTTAACACCTCAGGATACTCATGTCTACCCGTAGTTTTGACTGTTGAAACCTCGGGATACTCGTGTCTACCACAAGTTTTGACTGTTGAAACCTCAGGATACTCATGTCTACCACTAGTTTTGACTGTTGAAACCTCTGAATACACATGTCTAACCCTAGTTTTGACTGTTGAAACGTCGGGATACTCATGTCTACCACTAGGTTTGACTGTTGAAACCTCCGGATACTCTTGTCTACCACTAGTTTTGACTGTTGAAACGTCAGGATACTCATGTCTACCACTAGTTTTGACTGTTGAAACGTCGGGATACTCATGTCTACCACTAGTTTTGACTGTTCAAACCTCCGGATACTCTTGTCGACCACTAGTTTTGACTGTTGAAACCTTGGGATACTCATGTGTCTATCCCTAGTTTTGACTGTTGAAACCTTGGGATACTCATGTCTACCCCTAGTGTTGACTGTAGAAACCTTGGGATACTCATGTGTCTATCCCTAGTTTTGACTGTTGAAACGTTAGGATACTCATGTGTACCCCTAGTTTTGACTGTTGAAACATCGGGATACTCGTGTCTATCCCTAGTTTTGACTGTTGAAACCTCCTCGGGATACTCATTTGTACCACTAGTTTTGACTGTTGAAACCTCGGGATACTCATATGTACCCCTAGTTTTGACTGTTGAAACCTCGAGATACTCGTGTCTACCACTAGTTTTGACTGTTGAAACCTCCGTATACTCATGTCTACCACTAGTTTTGACTGTTTAAACCTCCGGATACTCATGTCTACCACTAGTTTTGACTGTTGAAACCTCCGGATACTCTTGTCTACCACTAGTTTTGACTGTTGAAACGTCAGGATACTCATGTCTACCACTAGTTTTGACTGTTGAAACCTCGGGACACTCATGTCTACCACTAGTTTTGACTGTTTAAACCTCCGGATACTCTTGTCTACCCCTAGTTTTGACTGTTAACACCTCAGGATACTCATGTCTACACGTAGTTTTGACTGTTGAAACCTCGGGATACTCGTGTCTATCCCTAGTTTTGACTGTTGAAACCTCCTCGGGATACTCATGTGTACCCCTAGTTTTGACTGTTGAAACCTCGGGATACTCGTGTCTATCCCTAGTTTTGACTGTTGAAACCTCCTCGGGATACTTATTTGTACCAGTAATTGTTACTGTTGGAACCTCGGGATACTCATGTGTACCCCTAGTTTTGACTGTTGAAACCTCGGGATACTCGTGTCTACCACTAGTTTTGACTGTTGAAACCTCCGTATACTCATGTCTACCACTAGTTTTGACTGTTTAAACCTCCGGATACTCTTGTCTACCACTAGTTTTGACTGTTGAAACGTCAGGATACTCATGTCTACCACTAGTTTTGACTGTTGAAACCTCGGGACACTCATGTCCACCACTAGTTTTGACTGTTTAAACCTCCGGATACTCTTGTCTACCCCTAGTTTTGACTGTTAACACCTCAGGATGCTCATGTCTACACGTAGTTTTGACTGTTGAAACCTCGGGATACTCGTGTCTATCCCTAGTTTTGACTGTTGAAACCTCCTCGGGATACTCATGTGTACCCCTAGTTTTGACTGTTGAAACCTCTGGATACTCGTGTCTATCCCTAGTTTTGACTGTTGAAACCTCCTCGGGATACTTATTTGTACCACTAGTTTTGACTGTTGAAACCTCGGGATACTCATGTGTACCCCTAGTTTTGACTGTTGAAACCTCGGGATACTCGTGTCTATCCCTAGTTATGACTGTTGAAACCTCCTCGGGATACTCATGTCTACCCCTAGTTTTGACTGTTGAAACATTGGGATACTTATGTCTACCCCTAGTTTTGACTGTTGAAACCTTGGGATACTCATGTCTACCCATAGTTGTGACTGTTGAAACCTCGAGATACTCTTGTCTACCACTAGTTTTGACTGTTGAAACGTCAGGATACTCATGTCTACCACTAGTTTTGACTGTTTAAACCTCCGGATACTCATGTCTACCACTAGTTTTGACTGTTGAAGCCTCCGGATACTCTTGTCGACCACTAGTTTTGACTGTTGAAACCTCCGGATACTCATGTCTACCACTAGTTTTGACTGTTGAAACCTCCGGATACTCATGTCTACCACTAGTTTTGACTGTTGAAACCTCCGGATACTCTTGTCTACCCCTAGTTTTGACTGTTAACACCTCAGGATACTCATGTCTACCCGTAGTTTTGACTGTTGAAACCTCGGGATACTCGTGTCTACCACACGTCTTGACTGTTGAAACCTCAGGATACTCATGTCTACCACTAGTTTTGACTGTTGAAACCTCTTAATACACATGTCTACCCCTAGTTTTGACTGTTGAAACGTCGGGATACTCATGTCTACCCGTAGTTTTGACTATTGGAACCTCCGGATACTCTTGTCTACCACGAGTTTTGACTGTTGAATCCTCAGGATACTCATGTCTACCACTAGTTTTGACTGTTGGAACCTCCGGATACTCTTGTCTACCACGAGTTTTGACTGTTGAAACGTCGGGATACTCATGTCTACCACTAGTTTTGACTGTTTAAACCTCCGGATACTCTTGTCGACCACTAGTTTTGACTGTTAACACCTCAGGATACTCATGTCTACCCGTAGTTTTGACTGTTGAAACCTCCGGATACTCGTGTCTACCACAAGTTTTGACTGGTGAAACCTCAGGATACTCATGTCTACCACTAGTTTTGACTGTTGAAACCTCTGAATACACATGTCTACCCCTAGTTTTGACTGTTGAAACCTCAGGATACTCATGTCTACCACTAGTTTTGACTGTTGAAACCTCTGAATACACATGTCTACCCCTAGTTTTGACTGTTGAAACGTCGGGATACTCTTGTCGACCACTAGTTTTGACTGTTGAAACCTCCGGATACTCATATCTACCACTAGTTTTGACTGTTGAAACCTCCGGATACTCATGTCTACCACTAGTTTTGACTGTTTAAACCTCCGGATACTCATGTCTACCACTAGTTTTGACTGTTGAAGCCTCCGGATACTCTTGTCTACCACTAGTTTTGACTGTTGAAACGTCAGGATACTCATGTCTACCACTAGTTTTGACTGTTGAAACGTCGGCATACTCATGTCTACCACTAGTTTTGACTGTTTAAACCTCCGGATACTCTTGTCGACCACTAGTTTTGACTGTTGAAACCTCCGGATACTCTTGTCGACCACTAGTTTTGACTGTTGAAACCTCCGGATACTCATGTCTACCACTAGTTTTGACTGTTGAAACCTCCGGATACTCATGTCTACCACTAGTTTTGACTGTTGAAACCTCCGGATACTCTTGTCTACCCCTAGTTTTGACTGTTAACACCTCAGGATACTCATGTCTACCCGTAGTTTTGACTGTTGAAACCTCGGGATACTCGTGTCTACCACACGTCTTGACTGTTGAAACCTCAGGATACTCATGTCTACCACTAGTTTTGACTGTTGAAACCTCTTAATACACATGTCTACCCCTAGTTTTGACTGTTGAAACGTCGGGATACTCATGTCTACCCCTAGTTTTGACTGTTGGAACCTCCGGATACTCTTGTCTACCACGAGTTTTGACTGTTGAATCCTCAGGATACTCATGTCTACCACTAGTTTTGACTGTTGAACCCTCCGAAAACTCATGTCTACCACTAGTTTTGACTGTTTAAACCTCAGGATACTCATGTATACCAATAGTTTTGACTGTTGAAACCTCAGGATACTCGTGTCTACCCCTAGTTTTGACTGTTAACACCTCAGGATACTCATGTCTACCCGTAGTTTTGACTGTTGAAACCTCGGGATACTCGTGTCTACCACAAGTTTTGACTGTTGAAACCTCAGGATACTCATGTCTACCACTAGTTTTGACTGTTGAAACCTCTGAATACACATGTCTAACCCTAGTTTTGACTGTTGAAACGTCGGGATACTCATGTCTACCACTAGGTTTGACTGTTGAAACCTCCGGATACTCTTGTCTACCACTAGTTTTGACTGTTGAAACGTCAGGATACTCATGTCTACCACTAGTTTTGACTGTTGAAACGTCGGGATACTCATGTCTACCACTAGTTTTGACTGTTCAAACCTCCGGATACTCTTGTCGACCACTAGTTTTGACTGTTGAAACCTTGGGATACTCATGTCTACCCCTAGTGTTGACTGTAGAAACCTTGGGATACTCATGTGTCTATCCCTAGTTTTGACTGTTGAAACGTTAGGATACTCGTGTGTACCCTTAGATTTGACTGTTGAAACCTACTCGGGATACTCATGTGTACCCCTAGTTTTGACTGTTGAAACATCGGGATACTCGTGTCTATCCCTAGTTTTGACTGTTGAAACCTCCTCGGGATACTCATTTGTACCACTAGTTTTGACTGTTGAAACCTCGGGATACTCATGTGTACCCCTAGTTTTGACTGTTGAAACCTCGAGATACTCGTGTCTACCACTAGTTTTGACTGTTGAAACCTCCGTATACTCATGTCTACCACTAGTTTTGACTGTTTAAACCTCCGGATACTCATGTCTACCACTAGTTTTGACTGTTGAAACCTCCGGATACTCTTGTCTACCACTAGTTTTGACTGTTGAAACGTCAGGATACTCATGTCTACCACTAGTTTTGACTGTTGAAACCTCGGGACACTCATGTCTACCACTAGTTTTGACTGTTTAAACCTCCGGATACTCTTGTCTACCCCTAGTTTTTACTGTTAACACCTCAGGATACTCATGTCTACACGTAGTTTTGACTGTTGAAACCTCGGGATACTCGTGTCTATCCCTAGTTTTGACTGTTGAAACCTCCTCGGGATACTCATGTGTACCCCTAGTTTTGACTGTTGAAACCTCGGGATACTCGTGTCTATCCCTAGTTTTGACTGTTGAAACCTCCTCGGGATACTTATTTGTACCACTAATTTTGACTGTTGGAACCTCGGGATACTCATGTGTACCCCTAGTTTTGACTGTTGAAACCTCGGGATACTCGTGTCTACCACTAGTTTTGACTGTTGAAACCTCCGTATACTCATGTCTACCACTAGTTTTGACTGTTTAAACCTCCGGATACTCTTGTCTACCACTAGTTTTGACTGTTGAAACGTCAGGATACTCATGTCTACCACTAGTTTTGACTGTTGAAACCTCGGGACACTCATGTCTACCACTAGTTTTGACTGTTTAAACCTCCGGATACTCTTGTCTACCCCTAGTTTTGACTGTTAACACCTCAGGATACTCATGTCTACACGTAGTTTTGACTGTTGAAACCTCGGGATACTCGTGTCTATCCCTAGTTTTGACTGTTGAAACCTCCTCGGGATACTCATGTGTACCCCTAGTTTTGACTGTTGAAACCTCTGGATACTCGTGTCTATCCCTAGTTTTGACTGTTGAAACCTCCTCGGGATACTTATTTGTACCACTAGTTTTGACTGTTGAAACCTCGGGATACTCATGTGTACCCCTAGTTTTGACTGTTGAAACCTCGGGATACTCGTGTCTATCCCTAGTTATGACTGTTGAAACCTCCTCGGGATACTCATGTCTACCCCTAGTTTTGACTGTTGAAACATTGGGATACTTATGTCTACCCCTAGTTTTGACTGTTGAAACCTTGGGATACTCATGTCTACCCATAGTTGTGACTGTTGAAACCTCGAGATACTCTTGTCTACCACTAGTTTTGACTGTTGAAACGTAAGGATACTCATGTCTACCACTAGTTTTGACTGTTTAAACCTCCGGATACTCATGTCTACCACTAGTTTTGACTGTTGAAGCCTCCGGATACTCTTGTCGACCACTAGTTTTGACTGTTGAAACCTCCGGATACTCATGTCTACCACTAGTTTTGACTGTTGAAACCTCCGGATACTCATGTCTACCACTAGTTTTGACTGTTGAAACCTCCGGATACTCTTGTCTACCCCTAGTTTTGACTGTTAACACCTCAGGATACTCATGTCTACCCGTAGTTTTGACTGTTGAAACCTCGGGATACTCGTGTCTACCACACGTCTTGACTGTTGAAACCTCAGGATACTCATGTCTACCACTAGTTTTGACTGTTGAAACCTCTTAATACACATGTCTACCCCTAGTTTTGACTGTTGAAACGTCGGGATACTCATGTCTACCCGTAGTTTTGACTATTGGAACCTCCGGATACTCTTGTCTACCACGAGTTTTGACTGTTGAATCCTCAGGATACTCATGTCTACCACTAGTTTTGACTGTTGGAACCTCCGGATACTCTTGTCTACCACGAGTTTTGACTGTTGAAACGTCGGGATACTCATGTCTACCACTAGTTTTGACTGTTTAAACCTCCGGATACTCTTGTCGACCACTAGTTTTGACTGTTAACACCTCAGGATACTCATGTCTACCCGTAGTTTTGACTGTTGAAACCTCCGGATACTCGTGTCTACCACAAGTTTTGACTGGTGAAACCTCAGGATACTCATGTCTACCACTAGTTTTGACTGTTGAAACCTCTGAATACACATGTCTACCCCTAGTTTTGACTGTTGAAACCTCAGGATACTCATGTCTACCACTAGTTTTGACTGTTGAAACCTCTGAATACACATGTCTACCCCTAGTTTTGACTGTTGAAACGTCGGGATACTCTTGTCGACCACTAGTTTTGACTGTTGAAACCTCCGGATACTCATATCTACCACTAGTTTTGACTGTTGAAACCTCCGGATACTCATGTCTACCACTAGTTTTGACTGTTTAAACCTCCGGATACTCATGTCTACCACTAGTTTTGACTGTTGAAGCCTCCGGATACTCTTGTCTACCACTAGTTTTGACTGTTGAAACGTCAGGATACTCATGTCTACCACTAGTTTTGACTGTTGAAACGTCGGCATACTCATGTCTACCACTAGTTTTGACTGTTTAAACCTCCGGATACTCTTGTAGACCACTAGTTTTGACTGTTGAAACCTCCGGATACTCTTGTCGACCACTAGTTTTGACTGTTGAAACCTCCGGATACTCATGTCTACCACTAGTTTTGACTGTTGAAACCTCCGGATACTCATGTCTACCACTAGTTTTGACTGTTGAAACCTCCGGATACTCTTGTCTACCCCTAGTTTTGACTGTTAACACCTCAGGATACTCATGTCTACCCGTAGTTTTGACTGTTGAAACCTCGGGATACTCGTGTCTACCACACGTCTTGACTGTTGAAACCTCAGGATACTCATGTCTACCACTAGTTTTGACTGTTGAAACCTCTTAATACACATGTCTACCCCTAGTTTTGACTGTTGAAACGTCGGGATACTCATGTCTACCCCTAGTTTTGACTGTTGGAACCTCCGGATACTCTTGTCTACCACGAGTTTTGACTGTTGAATCCTCAGGATACTCATGTCTACCACTAGTTTTGACTGTTGAACCCTCCGAAAACTCATGTCTACCACTAGTTTTGACTGTTTAAACCTCAGGATACTCATGTATACCAATAGTTTTGACTGTTGAAACCTCAGGATACTCGTGTCTACCCCTAGTTTTGACTGTTAACACCTCAGGATACTCATGTCTACCCGTAGTTTTGACTGTTGAAACCTCGGGATACTCGTGTCTACCACAAGTTTTGACTGTTGAAACCTCAGGATACTCATGTCTACCACTAGTTTTGACTGTTGAAACCTCTGAATACACATGTCTAACCCTAGTTTTGACTGTTGAAACGTCGGGATACTCATGTCTACCACTAGGTTTGACTGTTGAAACCTCCGGATACTCTTGTCTACCACTAGTTTTGACTGTTGAAACGTCAGGATACTCATGTCTACCACTAGTTTTGACTGTTGAAACGTCGGGATACTCATGTCTACCACTAGTTTTGACTGTTCAAACCTCCGGATACTCTTGTCGACCACTAGTTTTGACTGTTGAAACCTTGGGATACTCATGTGTCTATCCCTAGTTTTGACTGTTGAAACCTTGGGATACTCATGTCTACCCCTAGTGTTGACTGTAGAAACCTTGGGATACTCATGTGTCTATCCCTAGTTTTGACTGTTGAAACGTTAGGATACTCGTGTGTACCCTTAGATTTGACTGTTGAAACCTACTCGGGATACTCATGTGTACCCCTAGTTTTGACTGTTGAAACATCGGGATACTCGTGTCTATCCCTAGTTTTGACTGTTGAAACCTCCTCGGGATACTCATTTGTACCACTAGTTTTGACTGTTGAAACCTCGGGATACTCATGTGTACCCCTAGTTTTGACTGTTGAAACCTCGAGATACTCGTGTCTACCACTAGTTTTGACTGTTGAAACCTCCGTATACTCATGTCTACCACTAGTTTTGACTGTTTAAACCTCCGGATACTCATGTCTACCACTAGTTTTGACTGTTGAAACCTCCGGATACTCTTGTCTACCACTAGTTTTGACTGTTGAAACGTCAGGATACTCATGTCTACCACTAGTTTTGACTGTTGAAACCTCGGGACACTCATGTCTACCACTAGTTTTGACTGTTTAAACCTCCGGATACTCTTGTCTACCCCTAGTTTTGACTGTTAGCACCTCAGGATACTCATGTCTACACGTAGTTTTGACTGTTGAAACCTCGGGATACTCGTGTCTATCCCTAGTTTTGACTGTTGAAACCTCCTCGGGATACTCATGTGTACCCCTAGTTTTGACTGTTGAAACCTCGGGATACTCGTGTCTATCCCTAGTTTTGACTGTTGAAACCTCCTCGGGATACTTATTTGTACCACTAATTTTGACTGTTGGAACCTCGGGATACTCATGTGTACCCCTAGTTTTGACTGTTGAAACCTCGGGATACTCGTGTCTACCACTAGTTTTGACTGTTGAAACCTCCGTATACTCATGTCTACCACTAGTTTTGACTGTTTAAACCTCCGGATACTCATGTCTACCACTAGTTTTGACTGTTGAAACCTCCGGATACTCTTGTCTACCACTAGTTTTGACTGTTGAAACGTCAGGATACTCATGTCTACCACTAGTTTTGACTGTTGAAACCTCGGGACACTCATGTCTACCACTAGTTTTGACTGTTTAAACCTCCGGATACTCTTGTCTACCCCTAGTTTTGACTGTTAACACCTCAGGATACTCATGTCTACACGTAGTTTTGACTGTTGAAACCTCGGGATACTCGTGTCTATCCCTAGTTTTGACTGTTGAAACCTCCTCGGGATACTCATGTGTACCCCTAGTTTTGACTGTTGAAACCTCTGGATACTCGTGTCTATCCCTAGTTTTGACTGTTGAAACCTCCTCGGGATACTTATTTGTACCACTAGTTTTGACTGTTGAAACCTCGGGATACTCATGTGTACCCCTAGTTTTGACTGTTGAAACCTCGGGATACTCGTGTCTATCCCTAGTTATGACTGTTGAAACCTCCTCGGGATACTCATGTATACCCCTAGTTTTGACTGTTGAAACATTGGGATACTTATGTCTACCCCTAGTTTTGACTGTTGAAACCTTGGGATACTCATGTCTACCCATAGTTGTGACTGTTGAAACCTCGAGATACTCTTGTCTACCACTAGTTTTGACTGTTGAAACGTCAGGATACTCATGTCTACCACTAGTTTTGACTGTTTAAACCTCCGGATACTCATGTCTACCACTAGTTTTGACTGTTGAAGCCTCCGGATACTCTTGTCGACCACTAGTTTTGACTGTTGAAACCTCCGGATACTCATGTCTACCACTAGTTTTGACTGTTGAAACCTCCGGATACTCATGTCTACCACTAGTTTTGACTGTTGAAACCTCCGGATACTCTTGTCTACCCCTAGTTTTGACTGTTAACACCTCAGGATACTCATGTCTACCCGTAGTTTTGACTGTTGAAACCTCGGGATACTCGTGTCTACCACACGTCTTGACTGTTGAAACCTCAGGATACTCATGTCTACCACTAGTTTTGACTGTTGAAACCTCTTAATACACATGTCTACCCCTAGTTTTGACTGTTGAAACGTCGGGATACTCATGTCTACCCGTAGTTTTGACTATTGGAACCTCCGGATACTCTTGTCTACCACGAGTTTTGACTGTTGAATCCTCAGGATACTCATGTCTACCACTAGTTTTGACTGTTGGAACCTCCGGATACTCTTGTCTACCACGAGTTTTGACTGTTGAAACGTCGGGATACTCATGTCTACCACTAGTTTTGACTGTTTAAACCTCCGGATACTCTTGTCGACCACTAGTTTTGACTGTTAACACCTCAGGATACTCATGTCTACCCGTAGTTTTGACTGTTGAAACCTCCGGATACTCGTGTCTACCACAAGTTTTGACTGGTGAAACCTCAGGATACTCATGTCTACCACTAGTTTTGACTGTTGAAACCTCTGAATACACATGTCTACCCCTAGTTTTGACTGTTGAAACCTCAGGATACTCATGTCTACCACTAGTTTTGACTGTTGAAACCTCTGAATACACATGTCTACCCCTAGTTTTGACTGTTGAAACGTCGGGATACTCTTGTCGACCACTAGTTTTGACTGTTGAAACCTCCGGATACTCATATCTACCACTAGTTTTGACTGTTGAAACCTCCGGATACTCATGTCTACCACTAGTTTTGACTGTTTAAACCTCCGGATACTCATGTCTACCACTAGTTTTGACTGTTGAAGCCTCCGGATACTCTTGTCTACCACTAGTTTTGACTGTTGAAACGTCAGGATACTCATGTCTACCACTAGTTTTGACTGTTGAAACGTCGGCATACTCATGTCTACCACTAGTTTTGACTGTTTAAACCTCCGGATACTCTTGTCGACCACTAGTTTTGACTGTTGAAACCTCCGGATACTCATGTCTACCACTAGTTTTGACTGTTGAAACCTCGGGATACTCTTGTCTACCACTAGTTTTGACTGTTGAAACGTCAGGATACTCATGTCTACCACTAGTTTTGACTGTTGAAACCTCGGGATACTCAAGTCTAGCACTAGTTTTGACTGTTTGAACCTCCGGATACTCTTGTCGACCACTAGTTTTGACTGTTGAAACCTCTTAATACACATGTCTACCCCTAGTTTTGACAGTTGAAACGTCGGGATACTCATGTCTACCCGTAGTTTTGACTGTTGGAACCTCCGGATACTCTTGTCTACCACGAGTTTTGACTGTTGAACCCTCAGGGTACTCATGTCTACCACTAGTTTTGACTGTTGAACCCTCCGAATACTCATGTCTACCACTAGTTTTGACTGTTTAAACCTCAGGATACTCATGTCTACCAATATTTTTGACTGTTGAAACCCCAGGATACTCGTGTCTACCCCTAGTTTTGACTGTTAACACCTCAGGATACTCATGTCTACCACTAGTTTTGACTGTTGAAATCTCCGGATATTCATGTCTACCACTAGTTTTGACTGTTGAAACCTCCGGATACTCATGTCTACCCCTGGTTTTGACGGTTTAAACCTCCGGATACTCATGTCTACCACTAGTTTTGACTGTTGAAACCTCCGGATACTCTTGTCTACCACTAGTTTTGACTGTTGAAACGTCAGGATACTCATGTCTACCACTAGTTTTGACTTTTGAAACCTCCGGATACTCTTGTCTACCACTAGTTTTGACTGTTGAAACCTCCGGATACTCATGTCTACCACTAGTTTTGACTGTTGAAACCTCCGGATACTCTTGTCTACCCCTAGTTTTGACTGTTAACACCTCAAGATACTCATGTCTACCCGTAGTTTTGACTGTTGAAACCTCTGGATACTCTTGTCTACCCCTAGTTTTGACTGTTAACACCTCAGGATACTCATGTCTAAACGTAGTTTTGACTGTTGAAACCTCGGGATACTCGTGTCTATCCCTAGTTTTGACTGTTGAAACCTCCTCGGGATACTCATGTGTACCCCTAGTTTTGACTGTTGAAACCTCGGGATACTCGTGTCTATCCCTAGTTTTGACTGTTGAAACCTCCTCGGGATACTCATTTGTACCACTAGTTTTGACTGTTGAAACCTCGGGATACTCATGTGTACCCCTAGTTTTGACTGTTGAAACCTCGAGATACTCGTGTCTATCCCTAGTTATGACGGTTGAAACCTTCTCGGGATACTCATGTCTACCCCTAGTTTTGACTGTTGAAACATTGGGATACTTATGTCTACCCCTAGTTTTGACTGTTGAAACCTTGGGATACTCATGTCTACCCCTAGATTTGACTGTTGAAACCTCGAGATACTCTTGTCTACCACTAGTTTTGACTGTTGAAACGTCAGGATACTCATGTCTACCACTAGTCTTGACTGTTGAAACCTCGGGATACTCATGTCTACCACTAGTTTTGACTGTTTAAACCTCCGGACACTCTTGTCGACCACTAGTTTTGACTGTTGAAACCTCCGGATACTCATGTCTACGACTAGATTTGACTGTTGAAACCTCTGCATACTCATGTCTACCACTAGTTTTGACTGTTGAAACCTCCGGATACTCTTGTTTACCCCTAGTTTTGACTGTTAACAACTCAGGATACTCATGTCTACCCGTAGATTTGACTGTTGAAACCTCTTAATACACATGTCTACGCCTAGTTTTGACTGTTGAAACGTCGGGATACTCATGTCTACCACTAGTTTTGACTGTTGAAACCTCCGGATACTCTTGTCTACCACTAGTTTTGACTGTTGAAACGTCAGGATACTCATGTCTACCACTAGTTATGACTGTTGAAACCTCGGGACACTCATGTCTACCACTAGTTTTGACTGTTTAAACCTCCGGATACTCTTGTCTACCCCTAGTTTTGACTGTTAACACCTCAGGATACTCATGTCTACACGTAGTTTTGACTGTTGAAATCTCGGGATACTCGTGTCTATCCCTAGTTTTGACTGTTGAAACCTCCTCGGGATACTCATGTGTACCCCTAGTTTTGACTGTTGAAACCTCGGGATACTCGTGTCTATCCCTAGTTTTGACTGTTGAAACCTCCTCGGGATACTTATTTGTACCACTAATTTTGACTGTTGAAACCTCGGGATACTCATGTGTACCCCTAGTTTTGACTGTTGAAACCTCGGGATACTCGTGTCTATCCCTGGTTATGACTGTTGAAACCTCCTCGGGATACTCATGTCTACCCCTAGTTTTGACTGTTGAAACATTGGGATACTTATGTCTACCCCTAGTTTTGACTGTTGAAACCTTGGGATACTCATGTCTACCCATAGTTGTGACTGTTGAAACCTCGAGATACTCTTGTCTGCCACTAGTTTTGACTGTTGAAACGTCAGGATACTCATGTCTACCACTAGTTTTGACTGTTGAAACCTCGGGATACTCATGTCTACCACTAGTTTTGACTGTTTAAACCTCCGGATACTCTTGTCGACCACTAGTTTTGACTGTTGAAACCTCCGGATACTCATGTCTACCACTAGTTTTGACTGTTGAAACCTCCGGATACTCATGTCTACCACTAGTTTTGACTGTTGAAACCTCCGGATACTCTTGTCTACCCCTAGATTTGACTGTTAACACCTCAGGATACTCATGTCTACCCGTAGTTTTGACTGTTGAAACCTCGGGATACTCGTGTCTACCACACGTCTTGACTGTTGAAACCTCAGGATACTCATGTCTACCACTAGTTTTGACTGTTGAAACCTCTTAATACACATGTCTACCCCTAGTTTTGACTGTTGAAACGTCGGGATACTCATGTCTACCCGTAGTTTTGACTGTTGGAACCTCCGGATACTCTTGTCTACCACGAGTTTTGACTGTTGAATCCTCAGGATACTCATGTCTACCACTAGTTTTGACTGTTGAACCCTCCGAAAACTCATGTCTACCACTAGTTTTGACTGTTTAAACCTCAGGATACTCATGTATACCAATAGTTTTGACTGTTGAAACCTCAGGATACTCGTGTCTACCCCTAGTTTTGACTGTTAACACCTCAGGATACTCATGTCTACCCGTAGTTTTGACTGTTGAAACCTCGGGATACTCGTGTCTACCACAAGTTTTGACTGTTGAAACCTCAGGATACTCATGTCTACCACTAGTTTTGACTGTTGAAACCTCTGAATACACATGTCTAACCCTAGTTTTGACTGTTGAAACGTCGGGATACTCATGTCTACCACTAGGTTTGACTGTTGAAACCTCCGGATACTCTTGTCTACCACTAGTTTTGACTGTTGAAACGTCAGGATACTCATGTCTACCACTAGTTTTGACTGTTGAAACGTCTGGATACTCATGTCTACCACTAGTTTTGACTGTTCAAACCTCCGGATACTCTTGTCGACCACTAGTTTTGACTGTTGAAACCTTGGGATACTCATGTGTCTATCCCTAGTTTTGACTGTTGAAACCTTGGGATACTCATGTCTACCCCTAGTGTTGACTGTTGAAACCTTGGGATACTCATGTGTCTATCCCTAGTTTTGACTGTTGAAACGTTAGGATACTCGTGTGTACCCTTAGATTTGACTGTTGAAACCTACTCGGGATACTCATGTGTACCCCTAGTTTTGACTGTTGAAACCTCGGGATACTCGTGTCTATCCCTAGTTTTGACTGTTGAAACCTCCTCGGGATACTCATTTGTACCACTAGTTTTGACTGTTGAAACCTCGAGATACTCGTGTCTACCACTAGTTTTGACTGTTGAAACCTCCGTATACTCATGTCTACCACTAGTTTTGACTGTTTAAACCTCCGGATACTCATGTCTACCACTAGTTTTGACTGTTGAAACGTCAGGATACTCATGTCTGCCACTAGTTTTGACTGTTGAAACCTCGGGATACTCAAGTCTAGCACTAGTTTTGACTGTTTGAACCTCCGGATACTCTTGTCGACCACTAGTTTTGACTGTTGAAACCTCTTAATACACATGTCTACCCCTAGTTTTGACAGTTGAAACGTCGGGATACTCATGTCTACCCGTAGTTTTGACTGTTGGAACCTCCGGATACTCTTGTCTACCACGAGTTTTGACTGTTGAACCCTCAGGATACTCATGTCTACCACTAGTTTTGACTGTTGAACCCTCCGAATACTCATGTCTACCACTAGTTTTGACTGTTTAAACCTCAGGATACTCATGTCTACCAATAGTTTTGACTGTTGAAACCCCAGGATACTCGTGTCTACCCCTAGTTTTGACTGTTAACACCTCAGGATACTCATGTCTACCACTAGTTTTGACTGTTGAAATCTCCGGATACTCATGTCTACCACTAGTTTTGACTGTTGAAACCTCCGGATACTCATGTCTACCCCTGGTTTTGACGGTTTAAACCTCCGGATACTCATGTCTACCACTAGTTTTGACTGTTGAAACGTCGGGATACTCATGTCTACCACTAGTTTTGACTGTTTAAACCTCCGGATACTCTTGTCTACCACTAGTTTTGACTGTTGAAACGTCAGGATACTCATGTCTACCACTAGTTTTGACTGTTGAAACCTCCGGATACTCTTGTCTACCACTAGTTTTGACTGTTGAAACCTCCGGATACTCATGTCTACCACTAGTTTTGACTGTTGAAACCTCCGGATACTCTTGTCTACCCCTAGTTTTGACTGTTAACACCTCAAGATACTCATGTCTACCCGTAGTTTTGACTGTTGAAACCTCTGGATACTCTTGTCTACCCCTAGTTTTGACTGTTAACACCTCAGGATACTCATGTCTAAACGTAGTTTTGACTGTTGAAACCTCGGGATACTCGTGTCTATCCCTAGTTTTGACTGTTGAAACCTCCTCGGGATACTCATGTGTACCCCTAGTTTTGACTGTTGAAACCTCGGGATACTCGTGTCTATCCCTAGTTTTGACTGTTGAAACCTCCTCGGGATACTCATTTGTACCACTAGTTTTGACTGTTGAAACCTCGGGATACTCATGTGTACCCCTAGTTTTGACTGTTGAAACCTCGAGATACTCGTGTCTATCCCTAGTTATGACTGTTGAAACCTTCTCGGGATACTCATGTCTACCCCTAGTTTTGACTGTTGAAACATTGGGATACTTATGTCTACCCCTAGTTTTGACTGTTGAAACCTTGGGATACTCATGTCTACGCCTAGATTTGACTGTTGAAACCTCGAGATACTCTTGTCTACCACTAGTTTTGACTGTTGAAACGTCAGGATACTCATGTCTACCACTAGTCTTGACTGTTGAAACCTCGGGATACTCATGTCTACCACTAGTTTTGACTGTTTAAACCTCCGGACACTCTTGTCGACCACTAGTTTTGACTGTTGAAACCTCCGGATACTCATGTCTACGACTAGATTTGACTGTTGAAACCTCTGCATACTCATGTCTACCACTAGTTTTGACTGTTGAAACCTCAGGATACTCTTGTTTACCCCTAGTTTTGACTGTTAACAACTCAGGATACTCATGTCTACCCGTAGTTTTGACTGTTGAAACCTCTTAATACACATGTCTACGCCTAGTTTTGACTGTTGAAACGTCGGGATACTCATGTCTACCACTAGTTTTGACTGTTGAAACCTCTGGATACTCTTGTCTACCACTAGTTTTGACTGTTGAAACGTCAGGATACTCATGTCTACCACTAGTTTTGACTGTTGAAACCTCGGGACACTCATGTCTACCACTAGTTTTGACTGTTTAAACCTCCGGATACTCTTGTCTACCCCTAGTTTTGACTGTTAACGCCTCAGGATACTCATGTCTACACGTAGTTTTGACTGTTGAAACCTCGGGATACTCGTGTCTATCCCTAGTTTTGACTGTTGAAACCTCCTCGGGATACTCATGTGTACCCCTAGTTTTGACTGTTGAAACCTCGGGATACTCGTGTCTATCCCTAGTTTTGACTGTTGAAACCTCCTCGGGATACTTATTTGTACCACTAATTTTGACTGTTGAAACCTCGGGATACTCATGTGTACCCCTAGTTTTGACTGTTGAAACCTCGGGATACTCGTGTCTATCCCTGGTTATGACTGTTGAAACCTCCTCGGGATACTCATGTCTACCCCTAGTTTTGACTGTTGAAACATTGGGATACTTATGTCTACCCCTAGTTTTGACTGTTGAAACCTTGGGATACTCATGTCTACCCATAGTTGTGACTGTTGAAACCTCGAGATACTCTTGTCTGCCACTAGTTTTGACTGTTGAAACGTCAGGATACTCATGTCTACCACTAGTTTTGACTGTTGAAACCTCGGGATACTCATGTCTACCACTAGTTTTGACTGTTTAAACCTCCGGATACTCTTGTCGACCACTAGTTTTGACTGTTGAAACCTCCGGATACTCATGTCTACCACTAGTTTTGACTGTTGAAACCTCCGGATACTCATGTCTACCACTAGTTTTGACTGTTGAAACCTCCGGATACTCTTGTCTACCCCTAGTTTTGACTGTTAACACCTCAGGATACTCATGTCTACCCGTAGTTTTGACTGTTGAAACCTCGGGATACTCGTGTCTACCACACGTCTTGACTGTTGAAACCTCAGGATACTCATGTCTACCACTAGTTTTGACTGTTGAAACCTCTTAATATACATGTCTACCCCTAGTTTTGACTGTTGAAACGTCGGGATACTCATGTCTACCCGTAGTTTTGACTGTTGGAACCTCCGGATACTCTTGTCTACCACGAGTTTTGACTGTTGAATCCTCAGGATACTCATGTCTACCACTAGTTTTGACTGTTGAACCCTCCGAAAACTCATGTCTACCACTAGTTGTGACTGTTTAAACCTCAGGATACTCATGTATACCAATAGTTTTGACTGTTGAAACCTCAGGATACTCGTGTCTACCCCTAGTTTTGACTGTTAACACCTCAGGATACTCATGTCTACCCGTAGTTTTGACTATTGAAACCTCGGGATACTCATGTCTACCACTAGTTTTGACTGTTGAAACCTCGGGACACTCATGTCTACCACTAGTTTTGACTGTTTAAACCTCCGGATACTCTTGTCTACCCCTAGTTTTGACTGTTAACACCTCAGGATACTCATGTCTACACGTAGTTTTGACTGTTGAAACCTCGGGATACTCGTGTCTATCCCTAGTTTTGACTGTTGAAACCTCCTCGGGATACTCATGTGTACCCCTAGTTTTGACTGTTGAAACCTCGGGATACTCGTGTCTATCCCTAGTTTTGACTGTTGAAACCTCCTCGGGATACTTATTTGTACCACTAATTTTGACTGTTGAAACCTCGGGATACTCATGTGTACCCCTAGTTTTGACTGTTGAAACCTCGGGATACTCGTGTCTATCCCTGGTTATGACTGTTGAAACCTCCTCGGGATACTCATGTCTACCCCTAGTTTTGACTGTTGAAATATTGGGATACTTATGTCTACCCCTAGTTTTGACTGTTGAAACTTTGGGATACTCATGTCAACCCATAGTTGTGACTGTTGAAACCTCGAGATACTCTTGTCTGCCACTAGTTTTGACTGTTGAAACGTCAGGATACTCATGTCTACCACTAGTTTTGACTGTTGAAACCTCGGGATACTCATGTCTACCACTAGTTTTGACTGTTTAAACCTCCGGATACTCTTGTCGACCACTAGTTTTGACTGCTGAAACCTCCGGATACTCATGTCTACCACTAGTTTTGACTGTTGAAACCTCCGGATACTCATGTCTACCACTAGTTTTGACTGTTGAAACCTCCGGATACTCTTGTCTACCCCTAGTTTTGACTGTTAACACCTCAGGATACTCATGTCTACCCGTAGTTTTGACTGTTGAAACCTCGGGATACTCGTGTCTACCACACGTCTTGACTGTTGAAACCTCAGGATACTCATGTCTACCACTAGTTTTGACTGTTGAAACCTCTTAATACACATGTCTACCCCTAGTTTTGACTGTTGAAACGTCGGGATACTCATGTCTACCCATAGTTGTGACTGTTGAAACCTCGAGATACTCTTGTCTGCCACTAGTTTTGACTGTTGAAACGTCAGGATACTCATGTCTACCACTAGTTTTGACTGTTGAACCCTCCGAAAACTCATGTCTACCACTAGTTTTGACTGTTTAAACCTCAGGATACTCTTGTCGACCACTAGTTTTGACTGTTGAAACCTCCGGATACTCATGTCTACCACTGGTTTTGACTGTTGAAACCTCGGGATACTCATGTCTACCCCTAGTTTTGACTGTTGAAATATTGGGATACTTATGTCTACCCCTAGTTTTGACTGTTGAAACTTTGGGATACTCATGTCAACCCATAGTTGTGACTGTTGAAACCTCGAGATACTCTTGTCTGCCACTAGTTTTGACTGTTGAAACGTCAGGATACTCATGTCTACCACTAGTTTTGACTGTTGAAACCTCGGGATACTCATGTCTACCACTAGTTTTGACTGTTTAAACCTCCGGATACTCTTGTCGACCACTAGTTTTGACTGCTGAAACCTCCGGATACTCATGTCTACCACTAGTTTTGACTGTTGAAACCTCCGGATACTCATGTCTACCACTAGTTTTGACTGTTGAAACCTCCGGATACTCTTGTCTACCCCTAGTTTTGACTGTTAACACCTCAGGATACTCATGTCTACCCGTAGTTTTGACTGTTGAAACCTCGGGATACTCGTGTCTACCACACGTCTTGACTGTTGAAACCTCAGGATACTCATGTCTACCACTAGTTTTGACTGTTGAAACCTCTTAATACACATGTCTACCCCTAGTTTTGACTGTTGAAACGTCGGGATACTCATGTCTACCCATAGTTGTGACTGTTGAAACCTCGAGATACTCTTGTCTGCCACTAGTTTTGACTGTTGAAACGTCAGGATACTCATGTCTACCACTAGTTTTGACTGTTGAACCCTCCGAAAACTCATGTCTACCACTAGTTTTGACTGTTTAAACCTCAGGATACTCTTGTCGACCACTAGTTTTGACTGTTGAAACCTCCGGATACTCATGTCTACCACTGGTTTTGACTGTTGAAACCTCCGGATACTCATGTCTACCACTAGTTTTGACTGTTGAAACCTCCGGATACTCTTGTCTACCCCTAGTTTTGACTGTTAACACCTCAGGATACTCATGTCTACCCGTAGTTTTGACTGTTGAAACCTCGGGATACTCGTGTCTACCACACGTCTTGACTGTTGAAACCTCAGGATACTCATGTCTACCACTAGTTTTGACTGTTGAAACCTCTTAATACACATGTCTACCCCTAGTTTTGACTGTTGAAACGTCGGTATACTCATGTCTACCCGTAGTTTTGACTGTTGGAACCTCCGGATACTCTTGTCTACCAAGAGTTTTGACTGTTGAATCTTCAGGATACTCATGTCTACCACTAGTTTTGACTGTTGAACCCTCCGAAAACTCTTGTCTACCACTAGTTTTGACTGTTGAAACGTCAGGATACTCATGTCTACCACTAGTTTTGACTGTTGAAACGTCGGGATACTCATGTCTACCACTAGTTTTGACTGTTCAAACCTCCGGATACTCTTGTCGACCACTAGTTTTGACTGTGGAAACCTTGGGATACTCATGTGTCTATCCCTAGTTTTGACTGTTGAAACCTTGGGATACTCATGTCTACCCCTAGTGTTGACTGTTGAAACCTTGGGATACTCATGTGTCTATCCCTAGTTTTGACTGTTGAATCGTTAGGATACTCGTGTGTACCCTTAGATTTGACTGTTGAAACCTACTCGGGATACTCATGTGTACCCCTAGTTTTGACTGTTGAAACCTCGGGATACTCGTGTCTATCCCTAGTTTTGACTGTTGAAACATCCTCGGGATACTAATTTGTACCACTAGTTTTGACTGTTGAAACCTCGAGATACTCGTGTCTACCACTAGTTTTGACTGTTGAAACCTCCGTATACTCATGTCTACCACTAGTTTTGACTGTTTAAACCTCCGGATACTCATGTCTACCACTAGTTTTGACTGTTGAAACCTCCGGATACTCTTGTCTACCACTAGTTTTGACTGTTGAAACGTCAGGATACTCATGTCTACCACTAGTTTTGACTGTTGAAACCTCGGGACACTCATGTCTACCACTAGTTTTGACTGTTTAAACCTCCGGATACTCTTGTCTACCCCTAGTTTTACCTGTTAACACCTCAGGATACTCATGTCTACACGTAGTTTTGACTGTTGAAACCTCGGGATACTCGTGTCTATCCCTAGTTTTGACTGTTGAAACCTCCTCGGGATACTCATGTGTACCCCTAGTTTTGACTGTTGAAACCTCGGGATACTCGTGTCTATCCCTAGTTTTGACTGTTGAAACCTCCTCGGGATACTTATTTGTACCACTAATTTTGACTGTTGAAACATTGGGATACTTATGTCTACCCCTAGTTTTGACTGTTGAAACCTTGGGATACTCATGTCTACCCCTAGATTTGACTGTTGAAACCTCGAGATACTCTTGTCTACCACTAGTTTTGACTGTTGAAACGTCAGGATACTCATGTCTACCACTAGTCTTGACTGTTGAAACCTCGGGATACTCATGTCTACCACTAGTTTTGACTGTTTAAACCTCCGGACACTCTTGTCGACCACTAGTTTTGACTGTTGAAACCTCCGGATACTCATGTCTACGACTAGATTTGACTGTTGAAACCTCTGCATACTCATGTCTACCACTAGTTTTGACTGTTGAAACCTCCGGATACTCTTGTTTACCCCTAGTTTTGACTGTTAACAACTCAGGATACTCATGTCTACCCGTAGTTTTGACTGTTGAAACCTCTTAATACACATGTCTACGCCTAGTTTTGACTGTTGAAACGTCGGGATACTCATGTCTACCACTAGTTTTGACTGTTGAAACCTCCGGATACTCTTGTCTACCACTAGTTTTGACTGTTGAAACGTCAGGATACTCATGTCTACCACTAGTTTTGACTGTTGAAACCTCGGGACACTCATGTCTACCACTAGTTTTGACTGTTTAAACCTCCGGATACTCTTGTCTACCCCTAGTTTTGACTGTTAACACCTCAGGATACTCATGTCTACACGTAGTTTTGACTGTTGAAACCTCGGGATACTCGTGTCTATCCCTAGTTTTGACTGTTGAAACCTCCTCGGGATACTCATGTGTACCCCTAGTTTTGACTGTTGAAACCTCGGGATACTCGTGTCTATCCCTAGTTTTGACTGTTGAAACCTCCTCGGGATACTTATTTGTACCACTAATTTTGACTGTTGAAACCTCGGGATACTCATGTGTACCCCTAGTTTTGACTGTTGAAACCTCGGGATACTCGTGTCTATCCCTGGTTATGACTGTTGAAACCTCCTCGGGATACTCATGTCTACCCCTAGTTTTGACTGTTGAAACATTGGGATACTTATGTCTACCCCTAGTTTTGACTGTTGAAACCTTGGGATACTCATGTCTACCCATAGTTGTGACTGTTGAAACCTCGAGATACTCTTGTCTGCCACTAGTTTTGACTGTTGAAACGTCAGGATACTCATGTCTACCACTAGTTTTGACTGTTGAAACCTCGGGATACTCATGTCTACCACTAGTTTTGACTGTTTAAACCTCCGGATACTCTTGTCGACCACTAGTTTTGACTGTTGAAACCTCCGGATACTCATGTCTACCACTAATTTTGACTGTTGAAACCTCAGGATACTCATGTCTACCACTAGTTTTGACTGTTGAAACCTCCGGATACTCTTGTCTACCTCTAGTTTTGACTGTTAACACCTCAGGATACTCATGTCTACCCGTAGTTTTGACTGTTGAAACCTCGGGATACTCGTGTCTACCACACGTCTTGACTGTTGAAACCTCAGGATACTCATGTCTACCACTAGTTTTGACTGTTGAAACCTCTTAATACACATGTCTACCCCTAGTTTTGACTGTTGAAACGTCGGGATACTCATGTCTACCCGTAGTTTTGACTGTTGGAACCTCCGGATACTCTTGTCTACCACGAGTTTTGACTGTTGAATCCTCCGGATACTCATGTCTACCACTAGTTTTGACTGTTGAACCCTCCGAAAACTCATGTCTACCACTAGTTTTGACTGTTTAAGCCTCAGGATACTCATGTATACCAATAGTTTTGACTGTTGAAACCTCAGGATACTCGTGTCTACCCCTAGTTTTGACTGTTAACACCTCAGGATACTCATGTCTACCCGTAGTTTTGACTGTTGAAACCTCGGGATACTCATGTCTACCACTAGTTTTGACTGTTGAAACCTCGGGACACTCATGTCTACCACTAGTTTTGACTGTTTAAACCTCCGGATACTCTTGTCTACCCCTAGTTTTGACTGTTAACACCTCAGGATACTCATGTCTACACGTAGTTTTGACTGTTGAAACCTCGGGATACTCGTGTCTATCCCTAGTTTTGACTGTTGAAACCTCCTCGGGATACTCATGTGTACCCCTAGTTTTGACTGTTGAAACCTCGGGATACTCGTGTCTATCCCTAGTTTTGACTGTTGAAACCTCCTCGGGATACTTATTTGTACCACTAATTTTGACTGTTGAAACCTCGGGATACTCATGTGTACCCCTAGTTTTGACTGTTGAAACCTCGGGATACTCGTGTCTATCCCTGGTTATGACTGTTGAAACCTCCTCGGGATACTCATGTCTACCCCTAGTTTTGACTGTTGAAACATTGGGATACTTATGTCTACCCCTAGTTTTGACTGTTGAAACCTTGGGATACTCATGTCTACCCATAGTTGTGACTGTTGAAACCTCGAGATACTCTTGTCTGCCACTAGTTTTGACTGTTGAAACGTCAGGATACTCATGTCTACCACTAGTTTTGACTGTTGAAACCTCGGGATACTCATGTCTACCACTAGTTTTGACTGTTTAAACCTCCGGATACTGTTGTCGACCACTAGTTTTGACTGTTGAAACCTCCGGATACTCATGTCTACCACTAGTTTTGACTGTTGAAACCTCCGGATACTCATGTCTACCACTAGTTTTGACTGTTGAAACCTCCGGATACTCTTGTCTACCCCTAGTTTTGACTGTTAACACCTCAGGATACTCATGTCTACCCGTAGTTTTGACTGTTGAAACCTCGGGATACTCGTGTCTACCACACGTCTTGACTGTTGAAACCTCAGGATACTCATGTCTACCACTAGTTTTGACTGTTGAAACCTCTTAATACACATGTCTACCCCTAGTTTTGACTGTTGAAACGTCGGGATACTCATGTCTACCCATAGTTGTGACTGTTGAAACCTCGAGATACTCTTGTCTGCCACTAGTTTTGACTGTTGAAACGTCAGGATACTCATGTCTACCACTAGTTTTGACTGTTGAACCCTCCGAAAACTCATGTCTACCACTAGTTTTGACTGTTTAAACCTCAGGATACTCATGTCTACCACTAGTTTTGACTGTTGAAACGTCGGGATACTCATGTCTACCACTAGTTTTGACTGTTTAAACCTCCGGATACTCTTGTCGACCACTAGTTTTGACTGTTGAAACCTCCGGATACTCATATCTACCACTAGTTTTGACTGTTGAAACCTCCGGATACTCATGTCTACCTCTAGTTTTGACTGTTTAAACCTCCGGATACTCATGTCTACCACTAGTTTTGACTGTTGAAGCCTCCGGATACTCTTGTCTACCACTAGTTTTGACTGTTGAAACGTAAGGATACTCATGTCTACCACTAGTTTTGACTGTTGAAACGTCGGGATACTCATGTCTACCACTAGTTTTGACTGTTTAAACCTCCGGATACTCGTGTCTATCCCTAGTTTTGACTGTTGAAACCTCCTCGGGATACTCATGTGTACCCCTAGTTTTGACTGTTGAAACCTCGGGATACTCGTGTCTATCCCTAGTTTTGACTGTTGAAACCTCCTCGGGATACTTATTTGTACCACTAATTTTGACTGTTGGAACCTCGGGATACTCATGTGTACCCCTAGTTTTGACTGTTGAAACCTCGGGATACTCGTGTCTACCACTAGTTTTGACTGTTGAAACCTCCGTATACTCATGTCTACCACTAGTTTTGACTGTTTAAACCTCCGGATACTCATGTCTACCACTAGTTTTGACTGTTGAAACCTCCGGATACTCTTGTCTACCACTAGTTTTGACTGTTGAAACGTCAGGATACTCATGTCTACCACTAGTTTTGACTGTTGAAACCTCGGGACACTCATGTCTACCACTAGTTTTGACTGTTTAAACCTCCTCGGGATACTTATTTGTACCACTAGTTTTGACTGTTGAAACCTCGGGATACTCATGTGTACCCCTAGTTTTGACTGTTGAAACCTCGGGATACTCGTGTCTATCCCTAGTTATGACTGTTGAAACCTCCTCGGGATACTCATGTCTACCCCTAGTTTTGACTGTTGAAACATTGGGATACTTATGTCTACCCCTAGTTTTGACTGTTGAAACCTTGGGATACTCATGTCTACCCATAGTTGTGACTGTTGAAACCTCGAGATACTCTTGTCTACCACTAGTTTTGACTGTTGAAACGTCAGGATACTCATGTCTACCACTAGTTTTGACTGTTGAAACCTCGAGATACTCGTGTCTACCACTAGTTTTGACTGTTGAAACCTCCGTATACTCATGTCTACCACTAGTTTTGACTGTTTAAACCTCCGGATACTCATGTCTACCACTAGTTTTGACTGTTGAAACGTCAGGATACTCATGTCTACCACTAGTTTTGACTGTTGAAACCTCGGGATACTCAAGTCTAGCACTAGTTTTGACTGTTTGAACCTCCGGATACTCTTGTCGACCACTAGTTTTGACTGTTGAAACCTCTTAATACACATGTCTACCCCTAGTTTTGACAGTTGAAACGTCGGGATACTCATGTCTACCCGTAGTTTTGACTGTTGGAACCTCCGGATACTCTTGTCTACCACGAGTTTTGACTGTTGAACCCTCAGGATACTCATGTCTACCAATAGTTTTGACTGTTGAACCCTCCGAATACTCATGTCTACCACTAGTTTTGACTGTTTAAACCTCAGGATACTCATGTCTACCAATAGTTTTGACTGTTGAAACCCCAGGATACTCGTGTCTACCCCTAGTTTTGACTGTTAACACCTCAGGATACTCATGTCTACCACTAGTTTTGACTGTTGAAATCTCCGGATACTCATGTCTACCACTAGTTTTGACTGTTGAAACCTCCGGATACTCATGTCTACCCCTGGTTTTGACGGTTTAAACCTCCGGATACTCATGTCTACCACTAGTTTTGACTGTTGAAACCTCCGGATACTCTTGTCTACCACTAGTTTTGACTGTTGAAACGTCAGGATACTCATGTCTACCACTAGTTTTGACTGTTGAAACCTCCGGATACTCTTGTCTACCACTAGTTTTGACTGTTGAAACCTCCGGATACTCATGTCTACCACTAGTTTTGACTGTTGAAACCTCCGGATACTCTTGTCTACCCCTAGTTTTGACTGTTAACACCTCAAGATACTCATGTCTACCCGTAGTTTTGACTGTTGAAACCTCTGGATACTCTTGTCTACCCCTAGTTTTGACTGTTAACACCTCAGGATACTCATGTCTAAACGTAGTTTTGACTGTTGAAACCTCGGGATACTCGTGTCTATCCCTAGTTTTGACTGTTGAAACCTCCTCGGGATACTCATGTGTACCCCTAGTTTTGACTGTTGAAACCTCGGGATACTCGTGTCTATCCCTAGTTTTGACTGTTGAAACCTCCTCGGGATACTCATTTGTACCACTAGTTTTGACTGTTGAAACCTCGGGATACTCATGTGTACCCCTAGTTTTGACTGTTGAAACCTCGAGATACTCGTGTCTATCCCTAGTTATGACTGTTGAAACCTTCTCGGGATACTCATGTCTACCCCTAGTTTTGACTGTTGAAACATTGGGATACTTATGTCTACCCCTAGTTTTGACTGTTGAAACCTTGGGATACTCATGTCTACCCCTAGATTTGACTGTTGAAACCTCGAGATACTCTTGTCTACCACTAGTTTTGACTGTTGAAACGTCAGGATACTCATGTCTACCACTAGTCTTGACTGTTGAAACCTCGGGATACTCATGTCTACCACTAGTTTTGACTGTTTAAACCTCCGGACACTCTTGTCGACCACTAGTTTTGACTGTTGAAACCTCCGGATACTCATGTCTACGACTAGATTTGACTGTTGAAACCTCTGCATACTCATGTCTACCACTAGTTTTGACTGTTGAAACCTCCGGATACTCTTGTTTACCCCTAGTTTTGACTGTTAACAACTCAGGATACTCATGTCTACCCGTAGTTTTGACTGTTGAAACCTCTTAATACACATGTCTACGCCTAGTTTTGACTGTTGAAACGTCGGGATACTCATGTCTACCACTAGATTTGACTGTTGAAACCTCCGGATACTCTTGTCTACCACTAGTTTTGACTGTTGAAACGTCAGGATACTCATGTCTACCACTAGTTTTGACTGTTGAAACCTCGGGACACTCATGTCTACCACTAGTTTTGACTGTTTAAACCTCCGGATACACTTGTCTACCCCTAGTTTTGACTGTTAACACCTCAGGATACTCATGTCTACACGTAGTTTTGACTGTTGAAACCTCCTCGGGATACTTATTTGTACCACTAATTTTGACTGTTGGAACCTCGGGATACTCATGTGTACCCCTAGTTTTGACTGTTGAAACCTCGGGATACTCGTGTCTACCACTAGTTTTGACTGTTGAAACCTCCGTATACTCATGTCTACCACTAGTTTTGACTGTTTAAACCTCCGGATACTCATGTCTACCACTAGTTTTGACTGTTGAAACCTCCGGATACTCTTGTCTACCACTAGTTTTGACTGTTGAAACGTCAGGATACTCATGTCTACCACTAGTTTTGACTGTTGAAACCTCGGGACACTCATGTCTACCACTAGTTTTGACTGTTTAAACCTCCGGATACTCTTGTCTACCCCTAGTTTTGACTGTTAACACCTCAGGATACTCATGTCTACACGTAGTTTTGACTGTTGAAACCTCGGGATACTCGTGTCTATCCCTAGTTTTGACTGTTGAAACCTCCTCGGGATACTCATGTGTACCCCTAGTTTTGACTGTTGAAACCTCGGGATACTCGTGGCTATCCCTAGTTTTGACTGTTGAAACCTCCTCGGGATACTTATTTGTACCACTAGTTTTGACTGTTGAAACCTCGGGATACTCATGTGTACCCC
Organism: Saccoglossus kowalevskii; assembly: GCF_978046115.1. Classification (NCBI taxonomy): domain Eukaryota; kingdom Metazoa; phylum Hemichordata; class Enteropneusta; family Harrimaniidae; genus Saccoglossus; species Saccoglossus kowalevskii. The sequence goes on from NC_140655.1 coordinate 1,188,612, forward strand.
TAGTTTTGACTGTTGAAACCTCGGGATACTCGTGTCTATCCCTAGTTATGACTGTTGAAACCTCCTCGGGATACTCATGTCTACCCCTAGTTTTGACTGTTGAAACATTGGGATACTTATGTCTACCCCTAGTTTTGACTGTTGAAACCTTGGGATACTCATGTCTACCCATAGTTGTGACTGTTGAAACCTCGAGATACTCTTGTCTACCACTAGTTTTGACTGTTGAAACGTCAGGATACTCATGTCTACCACTAGTTTTGACTGTTGAAACCTCGGGATACTCATGTCTACCACTAGTTTTGACTGTTTAAACCTCCGGATACTCTTGTCGACCACTAGTTTTGACTGTTGAAACCTCCGGATACTCATGTCTACCACTAGTTTTGACTGTTGAAACCTCCGGATACTCATGTCTACCACTAGTTTTGACTGTTGAAACCTCCGGATACTCTTGTCTACCCCTAGTTTTGACTGTTAACACCTCAGGATACTCTTGTCTACCACGAGTTTTGACTGTTGAATCCTCAGGATACTCATGTCTACCACTAGTTTTGACTGTTGAACCCTACGAAAACTCATGTCTACCACTAGTTTTGACTGTTAAAACGTCGGGATACTCATGTCTACCACTAGTTTTGACTGTTTAAACCTCCGGATACTCTTGTCGACCACTAGTTTTGACTGTTAACACCTCAGGATACTCATGTCTACCCGTAGTTTTGACTGTTGAAACTTCCGGATACTCGTGTCTACCACAAGTTTTGACTGGTGAAACCTCAGGATACTCATGTCTACCACTAGTTTTGACTGTTGAAACCTCTGAATACACATGTCTACCCCTAGTTTTGACTGTTGAAACGTCGGGATACTCATGTCTACCACTAGTTTTGACTGTTTAAACCTCCGGATACTCTTGTCGACCACTAGTTTTGACTGTTGAAACCTCCGGATACTCATATCTACCACTAGTTTTGACTGTTGAAACCTCCGGATACTCATGTCTACCACTAGTTTTGACTGTTTAAACCTCCGGATACTCATGTCTACCACTAGTTTTGACTGTTGAAGCCTCCGGATACTCTTGTCTACCACTAGTTTTGACTGTTGAAACGTAAGGATACTCATGTCTACCACTAGTTTTGACTGTTGAAACGTCGGGATACTCATGTCTACCACTAGTTTTGACTGTTTAAACCTCCGGATACTCTTGTCGACCACTAGTTTTGACTGTTGAAACCTCCGGATACTCATGTCTACCACTAGTTTTGACTGTTGAAACCTCGGGATACTCTTGTCTACCACTAGTTTTGACTGTTGAAACGTCAGGATACTCATGTCTACCACTAGTTTTGACTGTTGAAACCTCGGGATACTCAAGTCTAGCACTAGTTTTGACTGTTTGAAACTCCGGATACTTTTGTCGACCACTAGTTTTGACTGTTGAAACCTCTTAATACACATGTCTACCCCTAGTTTTGACAGTTGAAACGTCGGGATACTCATGTCTACCCGTAATTTTGACTGTTGGAACCTCCGGATACTCTTGTCTACCACGAGTTTTGACTGTTGAACCCTCAGGATACTCATGTCTACCACTAGTTTTGACTGTTGAACCCTCCGAATACTCATGTCTACCACTAGTTTTGACTGTTTAAACCTCAGGATACTCATGTCTACCAATAGTTTTGACTGTTGAAACCCCAGGATACTCGTGTCTAACCCTAGTTTTGACTGTTAACACCTCAGGATACTCATGTCTACCACTAGTTTTGACTGTTGAAATCTCCGGATACTCATGTCTACCACTAGTTTTGACTGTTGAAACCTCCGGATACTCATGTCTACCCCTGGTTTTGACGGTTTAAACCTCCGGATACTCTTGTCTACCCCTAGTTTTGACTGTTAACACCTCAGGATACTCTTGTCTACCCCTAGTTTTGACTGTTAACACCTCAAGATACTCATGTCTACCCGTAGTTTTGACTGTTGAAACCTCTGGATACTCTTGTCTACCCCTAGATTTGACTGTTAACACCTCAGGATACTCATGTCTAAACGTAGTTTTGACTGTTGAAACCTCGGGATACTCGTGTCTATCCCTAGTTTTGACTGTTGAAACCTCCTCGGGATACTCATGTGTACCCCTAGTTTTGACTGTTGAAACCTCGGGATACTCGTGTCTATCCCTAGTTTTGACTGTTGAAACCTCCTCGGGATACTCATTTGTACCACTAGTTTTGACTGTTGAAACCTCGGGATACTCATGTGTACCCCTAGTTTTGACTGTTGAAACCTCGAGATACTCGTGTCTATCCCTAGTTATGACTGTTGAAACCTTCTCGGGATACTCATGTCTACCCCTAGTTTTGACTGTTGAAACATTGGGATACTTATGTCTACCCCTAGTTTTGACTGTTGAAACCTTGGGATACTCATGTTTACCCCTAGATTTGACTGTTGAAACCTCGAGATACTCTTGTCTACCACTAGTTTTGACTGTTGAAACGTCAGGATACTCATGTCTACCACTAGTTTTGACTGTTGAAACCTCGGGATACTCATGTCTACCACTAGTTTTGACTGTTTAAACCTCCGGACACTCTTGTCGACCACTAGTTTTGACTGTTGAAACCTCCGGATACTCATGTCTACGACTAGATTTGACTGTTGAAACCTCTGCATACTCATGTCTACCACTAGTTTTGACTGTTGAAACCTCCGGATACTCTTGTTTACCCCTAGTTTTGACTGTTAACAACTCAGGATACTCATGTCTACCCGTAGTTTTGACTGTTGAAACCTCTTAATACACATGTCTACGCCTAGTTTTGACTGTTGAAACGTCGGGATACTCATGTCTACCCGTAGTTTTGACTGTTGGAACCTCCGGATACTCTTGTCTACCACGAGTTTTGACTGTTGAACCCTCAGGATACTCATGTCTACCACTAGTTTTGACTGTTGAACCCTCCGAATACTCATGTCTACCACTAGTTTTGACTGTTTAAACCTCAGGATACTCATGTCTACCAATAGTTTTGACTGTTGAAACCCCAGGATACTCGTGTCTACCCCTAGTTTTGACTGTTAACACCTCAGGATACTCATGTCTACCCGTAGTTTTGACTGTTGAAACCTCGGGATACTCGTGTCTACCACAAGTTTTGACTGTTGAAACCTCAGGATACTCATGTCTACCACTAGTTTTGACTGTTGATACCTCTGAATACACATGTCTACCCCTAGTTTTGACTGTTGAAACGTCGGGATACTCATGTCTACCCGTAGTTTTGACTGTTTAAACCTCCGGATACTCATGTCTACCACTAGTTTTGACTGTTGAAACCTCGGGATACTCTTGTCTACCACTAGTTTTGACTGTTGAAACGTCAGGATACTCATGTCTACCACTAGTTTTGACTGTTGAAACCTCGGGATACTCAAGTCTAGCACTAGTTTTGACTGTTTGAACCTCCGGATACTCTTGTCGACCACTAGTTTTGACTGTTGAAACCTCCGGATACTCATGTCTACCACTAGTTTTGACTGTTGAAACCTCCGGATACTCATGTCTACCATTAGTTTTGACTGTTGAAACCTCCGGATACTCTTGTCTACCCCTAGTTTTGACTGTTAACACCTCAGGATACTCATGTCTACCCGTAGTTTTGACTGTTGAAACCTCGGGATACTCGTGTCTACCACAAGTTTTGACAGTTGAAACCTCAGGATACTCATGTCTACCACTAGTTTTGACTGTTGAAATCTCCGGATACTCATGTCTACCACTAGTTTTGACTGTTGAAACCTCCGGATACTCATGTCTACCCCTGGTTTTGACTGTTTAAACCTCCGGATACTCATGTCTACCACTAGTTTTGACTGTTGAAACCTCCGGATACTCATGTCTACCCCTGGTTTTGACGGTTTAAACCTCCGGATACTCATGTCTACCACTAGTTTTGACTGTTGAAACCTCCGGATACTCTTGTCTACCACTAGTTTTGACTGTTGAAACGTCAGGATACTCATGTCTACCACTAGTTTTGACTGTTGAAACCTCCGGATACTCTTGTCTACCACTAGTTTTGACTGTTGAAACCTCCGGATACTCATGTCTACCACTAGTTTTGACTGTTGAAACCTCCGGATACTCTTGTCTACCCCTAGTTTTGACTGTTAACACCTCAAGATACTCATGTCTACCCGTAGTTTTGACTGTTGAAACCTCTGGATACTCTTGTCTACCCCTAGATTTGACTGTTAACACCTCAGGATACTCATGTCTAAACGTAGTTTTGACTGTTGAAACCTCGGGATACTCGTGTCTATCCCTAGTTTTGACTGTTGAAACCTCCTCGGGATACTCATGTGTACCCCTAGTTTTGACTGTTGAAACCTCGGGATACTCGTGTCTATCCCTAGTTTTGACTGTTGAAACCTCCTCGGGATACTCATTTGTACCACTAGTTTTGACTGTTGAAACCTCGGGATACTCATGTGTACCCCTAGTTTTGACTGTTGAAACCTCGAGATACTCGTGTCTATCCCTAGTTATGACTGTTGAAACCTTCTCGGGATACTCATGTCTACCCCTAGTTTTGACTGTTGAAACATTGGGATACTTATGTCTACCCCTAGTTTTGACTGTTGAAACCTTGGGATACGCATGTTTACCCCTAGATTTGACTGTTGAAACCTCGAGATACTCTTGTCTACCACTAGTTTTGACTGTTGAAACGTCAGGATACTCATGTCTACCACTAGTTTTGACTGTTGAAACCTCGGGATACTCATGTCTACCACTAGTTTTGACTGTTTAAACCTCCGGACACTCTTGTCGACCACTAGTTTTGACTGTTGAAACCTCCGGATACTCATGTCTACGACTAGATTTGACTGTTGAAACCTCTGCATACTCATGTCTACCACTAGTTTTGACTGTTGAAACCTCCGGATACTCTTGTTTACCCCTAGTTTTGACAGTTAACAACTCAGGATACTCATGTCTACCCGTAGTTTTGACTGTTGAAACCTCTTAATACACATGTCTACGCCTAGTTTTGACTGTTGAAACGTCGGGATACTCATGTCTACCCGTAGTTTTGACTGTTGGAACCTCCGGATACTCTTGTCTACCACGAGTTTTGACTGTTGAACCCTCAGGATACTCATGTCTACCACTAGTTTTGACTGTTGAAATCTCCGGATACTCATGTCTACCACTAGTTTTGACTGTTGAAACCTCCGGATACTCATGTCTACCCCTGGTTTTGACTGTTTAAACCTCCGGATACTCATGTCTACCACTAGTTTTGACTGTTGAAACCTCCGGATACTCATGTCTACCCCTGGTTTTGACGGTTTAAACCTCCGGATACTCATGTCTACCACTAGTTTTGACTGTTGAAACCTCCGGATACTCTTGTCTACCACTAGTTTTGACTGTTGAAACGTCAGGATACTCATGTCTACCACTAGTTTTGACTGTTGAAACCTCCGGATACTCTTGTCTACCACTAGTTTTGACTGTTGAAACCTCCGGATACTCATGTCTACCACTAGTTTTGACTGTTGAAACCTCCGGATACTCTTGTCTACCCCTAGTTTTGACTGTTAACACCTCAAGATACTCATGTCTACCCGTAGTTTTGACTGTTGAAACCTCTGGATACTCTTGTCTACCCCTAGATTTGACTGTTAACACCTCAGGATACTCATGTCTAAACGTAGTTTTGACTGTTGAAACCTCGGGATACTCGTGTCTATCCCTAGTTTTGACTGTTGAAACCTCCTCGGGATACTCATGTGTACCCCTAGTTTTGACTGTTGAAACCTCGGGATACTCGTGTCTATCCCTAGTTTTGACTGTTGAAACCTCCTCGGGATACTCATTTGTACCACTAGTTTTGACTGTTGAAACCTCGGGATACTCATGTGTACCCCTAGTTTTGACTGTTGAAACCTCGAGATACTCGTGTCTATCCCTAGTTATGACTGTTGAAACCTTCTCGGGATACTCATGTCTACCCCTAGTTTTGACTGTTGAAACATTGGGATACTTATGTCTACCCCTAGTTTTGACTGTTGAAACCTTGGGATACTCATGTTTACCCCTAGATTTGACTGTTGAAACCTCGAGATACTCTTGTCTACCACTAGTTTTGACTGTTGAAACGTCAGGATACTCATGTCTACCACTAGTTTTGACTGTTGAAACCTCGGGATACTCATGTCTACCACTAGTTTTGACTGTTTAAACCTCCGGACACTCTTGTCGACCACTAGTTTTGACTGTTGAAACCTCCGGATACTCATGTCTAAGACTAGATTTGACTGTTGAAACCTCTGCTTACTCATGTCTACCACTAGTTTTGACTGTTGAAACCTCCGGATACTCTTGTTTACCCCTAGTTTTGACTGTTAACAACTCAGGATACTCATGTCTACCCGTAGTTTTGACTGTTGAAACCTCTTAATACACATGTCTACGCCTAGTTTTGACTGTTGAAACGTCGGGATACTCATGTCTACCCGTAGTTTTGACTGTTGGAACCTCCGGATACTCTTGTCTACCACGAGTTTTGACTGTTGAACCCTCAGGATACTCATGTCTACCACTAGTTTTGACTGTTGAACCCTCCGAATACTCATGTCTACCACTAGTTTTGACTGTTTAAACCTCAGGATACTCATGTCTACCAATAGTTTTGACTGTTGAAACCCCAGGATACTCGTGTCTACCCCTAGTTTTGACTGTTAACACCTCAGGATACTCATGTCTACCCGTAGTTTTGACTGTTGAAACCTCGGGATACTCGTGTCTACCACAAGTTTTGACTGTTGAAACCTCAGGATACTCATGTCTACCACTAGTTTTGACTGTTGATACCTCTGAATACACATGTCTACCCCTAGTTTTGACTGTTGAAACGTCGGGATACTCATGTCTACCCGTAGTTTTGACTGTTTAAACCTCCGGATACTCATGTCTACCACTAGTTTTGACTGTTGAAACCTCGGGATACTCTTGTCTACCACTAGTTTTGACTGTTGAAACGTCAGGATACTCATGTCTACCACTAGTTTTGACTGTTGAAACCTCGGGATACTCAAGTCTAGCACTAGTTTTGACTGTTTGAACCTCCGGATACTCTTGTCGACCACTAGTTTTGACTGTTGAAACCTCCGGATACTCATGTCTACCACTAGTTTTGACTGTTGAAACCTCCGGATACTCATGTCTACCATTAGTTTTGACTGTTGAAACCTCCGGATACTCTTGTCTACCCCTAGTTTTGACTGTTAACACCTCAGGATACTCATGTCTACCCGTAGTTTTGACTGTTGAAACCTCGGGATACTCGTGTCTACCACAAGTTTTGACAGTTGAAACCTCAGGATACTCATGTCTACCACTAGTTTTGACTGTTGAAATCTCCGGATACTCATGTCTACCACTAGTTTTGACTGTTGAAACCTCCGGATACTCATGTCTACCCCTGGTTTTGACTGTTTAAACCTCCGGATACTCATGTCTACCACTAGTTTTGACTGTTGAAACCTCCGGATACTCTTGTCTACCACTAGTTTTGACTGTTGAAACGTCAGGATACTCATGTCTACCACTAGTTTTGACTGTTGAAACCTCGGGATACTAATGTCTACCACTAGTTTTGACTGTTTAAACCTCCGGATACTCTTGTCGACCAGTAGTTTTGACTGTTGAAACCTCCGGATACTCATGTCTACCACTAGATTTGACTGTTGAAACCTCCGGATACTCATGTCTACCACTAGTTTTGACTGTTGAAACCTCCGGATACTCTTGTCTACCCCTAGTTTTGACTGTTAAAACATCAGGATACTCATGTCTACCCGTAGTTTTGACTGTTGAAACCTCGGGATACTCGTGTCTACCACACGTTTTGACTGTTGAAACCTCAGGATACTCATGTCTACCACTAGTTTTGACTTTTGAAACCTCTTAATACACATGTCTACCCCTAGTTTTGACTGTTGAACCCTCAGTATACTCATGTCTACCACTAGTTTTGACTGTTGAAACCTCCGGATACTCATGTCTACCACTAGTTTTGACTGTTGAAACACCCGGATACTCTTGTCTACCACTAGTTTTGACTGTAGAAACCTCCGGATACTCTTGTTTACCCCTAGTTTTGACTGTTAACAACTCAGGATACTCATGTCTACGCGTAGTTTTGACTGTTTAAACCTCCGGATACTCATGTCTACCACTAGTTTTGACTGTTGAAACCTCGGGATACTCTTGTGTACCACTAGTTTTGACTGTTGAAACGTCAGGATACTCATGTCTACCACTAGTTTTGACTGTTGAAACCTCCGGATACTCATGTCTACCACTAGTTTTGACTGTTGAAACCTCCGGATACTCGTGTCTACCACAAGTTTTGACAGTTGAAACCTCAGGATACTCATGTCTACCACTAGTTTTGACTGTTTAAACCTCCGGATACTCATGTCTACCACTAGTTTTGACTGTTGAAACCTCCGGATACTCATGTCTACCCCTGGTTTTGACTGTTTAAACCTCCGGATACTCATGTCTACCACTAGTTTTGACTGTTGAAACCTCCGGATACTCTTGTCGACCAGTAGTTTTGACTGTTGAAACCTCCGGATACTCATGTCTACCACTAGTTTTGACTGTTGAAACCTCCGGATACTCATATCTACCACTAGTTTTGACTGTTGAGACCTCCGGATACTCTTGTCTACCCCTAGTTTTGACTGTTAAAACCTCAGGATACTCATGTCTACCCGTAGTTTTGACTGTTGAAACCTCGGGTTACTCGTGTCTACCACACGTTTTGACTGTTGAAACCTCCGGATACTCTTGTCTACCACTAGTTTTGACTTTTGAAACCTCTTAATACACATGTCTACCACTAGTTTTGACTGTTGAAACGTCGGGATACTCATGTCTACCCGTAGTTTTGACTGTTGGAACCTCCGGATACTCTTGTCTACCACGAGTTTTGACTGTTGAACCCTCAGGATACTCATGTCTACCACTAGATTTGACTGTTGAACCCTCCGAATACTCATGTCTACCACTAGTTTTGACTGTTTAAACCTCAGGATACTCATGTCTACCAATAGTTTTGACTGTTTAAACCTCCGGATACTCATATCTACCACTAGTTTTGACTGTTGAAACCTCCGGATACTCATGTCTACCCCTGGTTTTGACTGTTTAAACCTCCGGATACTCATGTCTACCACTAGTTTTGACTGTTGAAACCTCCGGATACTCTTGTCGACCAGTAGTTTTGACTGTTGAAACCTCCGGATACTCATGTCTACCACTAGTTTTGACTGTTGAAACCTCCGGATACTCATATCTACCACTAGTTTTGACTGTTGAGACCTCCGGATACTCTTGTCTACCCCTAGTTTTGACTGTTAAAACCTCAGGATACTCATGTCTACCCGTAGTTTTGACTGTTGAAACCTCGGGTTACTCGTGTCTACCACACGTTTTGACTGTTGAAACCTCCGGATACTCTTGTCTACCACTAGTTTTGACTTTTGAAACCTCTTAATACACATGTCTACCACTAGTTTTGACTGTTGAAACGTCGGGATACTCATGTCTACCCGTAGTTTTGACTGTTGGAACCTCCGGATACTCTTGTCTACCACGAGTTTTGACTGTTGAACCCTCAGGATACTCATGTCTACCACTAGATTTGACTGTTGAACCCTCCGAATACTCATGTCTACCACTAGTTTTGACTGTTTAAACCTCAGGATACTCATGTCTACCAATAGTTTTGACTGTTGAAACCTCAGGATACTCGTGTCTACCCCTAGTTTTGACTGTTAACACCTCAGGATACTCATGTCTACCCGTAGTTTTGACTGTTGACACTTCGGGATACTCGTGTCTACCACAAGTTTTGACTGTTGAAACCTCAGGATACTCAAGTCTACCACTAGTTTTGACAGTTGAAACCTCTGAATACACATGTCTACCCCTAGTTTTGACTGTTGAAACGTCGGGGAACTCATGTCTACCCGTAGTTTTGACTGTTGAAACCCTCGGATACTCTTGTCTGCCACGAGTTTTGATTGTTGAACCCTCCGGATACTCTAGTCGACCACTAGTTTTGACTGTTGAAACCTCCGGATACTCATGTCTACCACTAGTTTTGACTGTTGAAACTTCCGGATACACATGTCTACCACTAGTTTTGACTGTTGAAACCTCCGGATAGTCTTGTCTACCACGAGTTTTGACTGTTGAACCCTCAGGATACTCATGTCTACCACTAGTTTTGACTGTTGAACCCTCCGAATACTCATGTCTACCACTAGTTTTTACTGTTGAAACCTCCGGATACTCATGTCTACCACGAGTTTTGACTGTTGAAACGTCAGGATACTCATGTCTACCCGTAGTTTTGACTGTTGAAACCTCGGGATACTCATGTCTACCACAAGTTTTGACTGTTGAAACCTCAGGATACGCATGTCTACCACTAGTTTTGACTGTTGAACCCTCTGAATACACATGTCTACACCTAGTTTTGACTGTTGAAACCTCTGAATACTCATGTGTACCCCTAGTTTTGACTGTTGAAACCTCGGGATACTCTTGTCTATCCCTAGTTTTGACTGTTGAAACCTCCTCGGGATACTCATGTCTACCACTAGTTTTGACTGTTGAACCCTCAGGATACACTTGTCTACCACGAGTTTTGACTGTTTAAACCTCAGGATACTCATGTATACCAATAGTTTTGACTGTTGAAACCTCAGGATACTCGTGTCTACCCCTAGTTTTGACTGTTAACACCTCAGGATACTCATGTCTACCCGTAGTTTTGACTGTTGACACTTCGGGATACTCGTGTCTACCACAAGTTTTGACTGTTGAAACCTCAGGATACTCAAGTCTACCACTAGTTTTGACAGTTGAAACCTCTGAATACACATGTCTACCCCTAGTTTTGACTGTTGAAACGTCGGGGAACTCATGTCTACCCGTAGTTTTGACTGTTGAAACCCTCGGATACTCTTGTCTGCCACGAGTTTTGATTGTTGAACCCTCCGGATACTCTAGTCGACCACTAGTTTTGACTGTTGAAACCTCCGGATACTCATGTCTACCACTAGTTTTGACTGTTGAAACTTCCGGATACACATGTCTACCACTAGTTTTGACTGTTGAAACCTCCGGATAGTCTTGTCTACCACGAGTTTTGACTGTTGAACCCTCAGGATACTCATGTCTACCACTAGTTTTGACTGTTTAAACCTCCGGAAACTCATGTCTACCACTAGTTTTGACTGTTGAAACCTCCGGATACTCATGTCTACCCCTGGTTTTGACTGTTTAAACCTCCGGATACTCATGTCTACCACTAGTTTTGACTGTTGAAACCTCCGGATACTCTTGTCGACCAGTAGTTTTGACTGTTGAAACCTCCGGATACTCATGTCTACCACTAGTTTTGACTGTTGAAACCTCCGGATACTCATGTCTACCACTAGTTTTGACTGTTGAAACCTCCGGATACTCTTGTCTACCCCTAGTTTTGACTGTTAAAACCTCAGGATACTCATATCTACCCGTAGTTTTGACTGTTGAAACCTCGGGATACTCTTGTCTACCACACGTTTTGACTGTTGAAACCTCCGGATACTCTTGTCTACCACTAGTTTTGACTTTTGAAACCTCTTAATACACATGTCTACCACTAGTTTTGACTGTTGAAACGTCGGGATACTCATGCCTACCCGTAGTTTTGACTGTTGGAACCTCCGGATACTCTAGTCTACCACGAGTTTTGACTGTTGAACCCTCAGGATACTCATGTCTACCACTAGATTTGACTGTTGAACCCTCCGAATACTCATGTCTACCACTAGTTTTGACTGTTTAAACCTCAGGATACTCATGTCTACCAATAGTTTTGACTGTTGAAACCTCAGGATACTCGTGTCTACCCCTAGTTTTGACTGTTAACACCTCAGGATACTCATGTCTACCCGTAGTTTTGACTGTTGAAACCTCGGGATACTCGTGTCTACCACAAGTTTTGACTGTTGAAACCTCAGGATACTCATGTCTACCACACGTTTTGACTGTTGAAATCTCTGAATACACATGTCTACCCCTAGTTTTGACTGTTGAAACGTCGGGGAACTCATGTCTACCCGTAGTTTTGACTGTTGAAACCCTCGGATTCTCTTGTCTGCCACGAGTTTTGATTGTTGAACCCTCAGTATACTCATGTCTACCACTAGTTTTGACTGTTGAAACCTCCGGATACTCATGTCTACCACTAGTTTTGACTGTTGAAACACCCGGTTACTCTTGTCTACCACTAGTTTTGACTGTAGAAACCTCCGGATACTCTTGTTTACCCCTAGTTTTGACTGTTAACAACTCAGGATACTCATGTCTACGCGTAGTTTTGACTGTTTAAACCTCCGGATACTCATGTCTACCACTAGTTTTGACTGTTGAAACCTCGGGATACTCTTGTGTACCACTAGTTTTGACTGTTGAAACGTCAGGATACTCATGTCTACCACTAGTTTTGACTGTTGAAACCTCCGGATACTCATGTCTACCACTAGTTTTGACTGTTGAAACCTCCGGATACTCGTGTCTACCACAAGTTTTGACAGTTGAAACCTCAGGATACTCATGTCTACCACTAGTTTTGACTGTTTAAACCTCCGGATACTCATGTCTACCACTAGTTTTGACTGTTGAAACCTCCGGATACTCATGTCTACCCCTGGTTTTGACTGTTTAAACCTCCGGATACTCATGTCTACCACTAGTTTTGACTGTTGAAACCTCCGGATACTCTTGTCGACCAGTAGTTTTGACTGTTGAAACCTCCGGATACTCATGTCTACCACTAGTTTTGACTGTTGAAACCTCCGGATACTCATATCTACCACTAGTTTTGACTGTTGAGACCTCCGGATACTCGTGTCTACCCCTAGTTTTGACTGTTAAAACCTCAGGATACTCATGTCTACCCGTAGTTTTGACTGTTGAAACCTCGGGTTACTCGTGTCTACCACACGTTTTGACTGTTGAAACCTCCGGATACTCTTGTCTACCACTAGTTTTGACTTTTGAAACCTCTTAATACACATGTCTACCACTAGTTTTGACTGTTGAAACGTCGGGATACTCATGTCTACCCGTAGTTTTGACTGTTGGAACCTCCGGATACTCTTGTCTACCACGAGTTTTGACTGTTGAACCCTCAGGATACTCATGTCTACCACTAGATTTGACTGTTGAACCCTCCGAATACTCATGTCTACCACTAGTTTTGACTGTTTAAACCTCAGGATACTCATGTCTACCAATAGTTTTGACTGTTGAAACCTCAGGATACTCGTGTCTACCCCTAGTTTTGACTGTTAACACCTCAGGATACTCATGTCTACCCGTAGTTTTGACTGTTGACACTTCGGGATACTCGTGTCTACCACAAGTTTTGACTGTTGAAACCTCAGGATACTCAAGTCTACCACTAGTTTTGACAGTTGAAACCTCTGAATACACATGTCTACCCCTAGTTTTGACTGTTGAAACGTCGGGGAACTCATGTCTACCCGTAGTTTTGACTGTTGAAACCCTCGGATACTCTTGTCTGCCACGAGTTTTGATTGTTGAACCCTCCGGATACTCTAGTCGACCACTAGTTTTGACTGTTGAAACCTCCGGATACTCATGTCTACCACTAGTTTTGACTGTTGAAACTTCCGGATACACATGTCTACCACTAGTTTTGACTGTTGAAACCTCCGGATAGTCTTGTCTACCACGAGTTTTGACTGTTGAACCCTCAGGATACTCATGTCTACCACTAGTTTTGACTGTTGAACCCTCCGAATACTCATGTCTACCACTAGTTTTTACTGTTGAAACCTCCGGATACTCATGTCTACCACGAGTTTTGACTGTTGAAACGTCAGGATACTCATGTCTACCCGTAGTTTTGACTGTTGAAACCTCGGGATACTCATGTCTACCACAAGTTTTGACTGTTGAAACCTCAGGATACGCATGTCTACCACTAGTTTTGACTGTTGAACCCTCTGAATACACATGTCTACACCTAGTTTTGACTGTTGAAACCTCTGAATACTCATGTGTACCCCTAGTTTTGACTGTTGAAACCTCGGGATACTCTTGTCTATCCCTAGTTTTGACTGTTGAAACCTCCTCGGGATACTCATGTCTACCACTAGTTTTGACTGTTGAACCCTCAGGATACTCTTGTCTACCACGAGTTTTGACTGTTTAAACCTCAGGATACTCATGTCTACCAATAGTTTTGACTGTTGAAACCTCAGGATACTCGTGTCTACCCCTAGTTTTGACTGTTAACACCTCAGGATACTCATGTCTACCCGTAGTTTTGACTGTTGACACTTCGGGATACTCGTGTCTACCACAAGTTTTGACTGTTGAAACCTCAGGATACTCAAGTCTACCACTAGTTTTGACAGTTGAAACCTCTGAATACACATGTCTACCCCTAGTTTTGACTGTTGAAACGTCGGGGAACTCATGTCTACCCGTAGTTTTGACTGTTGAAACCCTCGGATACTCTTGTCTGCCACGAGTTTTGATTGTTGAACCCTCCGGATACTCTAGTCGACCACTAGTTTTGACTGTTGAAACCTCCGGATACTCATGTCTACCACTAGTTTTGACTGTTGAAACTTCCGGATACACATGTCTACCACTAGTTTTGACTGTTGAAACCTCCGGATAGTCTTGTCTACCACGAATTTTGACTGTTGAACCCTCAGGATACTCATGTCTACCACTAGTTTTGACTGTTGAACCCTCCGAATACTCATGTCTACCACTAGTTTTTACTGTTGAAACCTCCGGATACTCATGTCTACCACGAGTTTTGACTGTTGAAACGTCAGGATACTCATGTCTACCCGTAGTTTTGACTGTTGAAACCTCGGGATACTCATGTCTACCACAAGTTTTGACTGTTGAAACCTCAGGATACGCATGTCTACCACTAGTTTTGACTGTTGAACCCTCTGAATACACATGTCTACACCTAGTTTTGACTGTTGAAACCTCTGAATACTCATGTGTACCCCTAGTTTTGACTGTTGAAACCTCGGGATACTCTTGTCTATCCCTAGTTTTGACTGTTGAAACCTCCTCGGGATACTCATGTCTACCACTAGTTTTGACTGTTGAACCCTCAGGATACTCTTGTCTACCACGAGTTTTGACTGTTGAACCCTCAGGATACTCATGTCTACCACTAGTTTTGACTGTTGAACCCTGCGAATACTCATGTCTACCGCTAGTTTTTACTGTTGAAACCTCCGGATACTCATGTCTACCACTAGTTTTGACTGTTGAAACGTCAGGATACTCATGTCTACCCGTAGTTTTGACTGTTGAAACCTCGGGATACTCATGTCTACCACAAGTTTTGACTGTTGAAACCTCAGGATACGCATGTCTACCACTGGTTTTGACTGTTGAACCCTCAGGATACTCATGTCTACCACTAGATTTGACTGTTGAACCCTCCGAATACTCATGTCTACCACTAGTTTTGACTGTTTAAACCTCAGGATACTCATGTCTACCAATAGTTTTGACTGTTGAAACCTCAGGATACTCGTGTCTACCCCTAGTTTTGACTGTTAACACCTCAGGATACTCATGTCTACCCGTAGTTTTGACTGTTGACACTTCGGGATACTCGTGTCTACCACAAGTTTTGACTGTTGAAACCTCAGGATACTCAAGTCTACCACTAGTTTTGACAGTTGAAACCTCTGAATACACATGTCTACCCCTAGTTTTGACTGTTGAAACGTCGGGGAACTCATGTCTACCCGTAGTTTTGACTGTTGAAACCCTCGGATACTCTTGTCTGCCACGAGTTTTGATTGTTGAACCCTCCGGATACTCTAGTCGACCACTAGTTTTGACTGTTGAAACCTCCGGATACTCATGTCTACCACTAGTTTTGACTGTTGAAACTTCCGGATACACATGTCTACCACTAGTTTTGACTGTTGAAACCTCCGGATAGTCTTGTCTACCACGAGTTTTGACTGTTGAACCCTCAGGATACTCATGTCTACCACTAGTTTTGACTGTTGAACCCTCCGAATACTCATGTCTACCACTAGTTTTTACTGTTGAAACCTCCGGATACTCATGTCTACCACGAGTTTTGACTGTTGAAACGTCAGGATACTCATGTCTACCCGTAGTTTTGACTGTTGAAACCTCGGGATACTCATGTCTACCACAAGTTTTGACTGTTGAAACCTCAGGATACGCATGTCTACCACTAGTTTTGACTGTTGAACCCTCTGAATACACATGTCTACACCTAGTTTTGACTGTTGAAACCTCTGAATACTCATGTGTACCCCTAGTTTTGACTGTTGAAACCTCGGGATACTCTTGTCTATCCCTAGTTTTGACTGTTGAAACCTCCTCGGGATACTCATGTCTACCACTAGTTTTGACTGTTGAACCCTCAGGATACACTTGTCTACCACGAGTTTTGACTGTTTAAACCTCAGGATACTCATGTCTACCAATAGTTTTGACTGTTGAAACCTCAGGATACTCGTGTCTACCCCTAGTTTTGACTGTTAACACCTCAGGATACTCATGTCTACCCGTAGTTTTGACTGTTGACACTTCGGGATACTCGTGTCTACCACAAGTTTTGACTGTTGAAACCTCAGGATACTCAAGTCTACCACTAGTTTTGACAGTTGAAACCTCTGAATACACATGTCTACCCCTAGTTTTGACTGTTGAAACGTCGGGGAACTCATGTCTACCCGTAGTTTTGACTGTTGAAACCCTCGGATACTCTTGTCTGCCACGAGTTTTGATTGTTGAACCCTCCGGATACTCTAGTCGACCACTAGTTTTGACTGTTGAAACCTCCGGATACTCATGTCTACCACTAGTTTTGACTGTTGAAACTTCCGGATACACATGTCTACCACTAGTTTTGACTGTTGAAACCTCCGGATAGTCTTGTCTACCACGAGTTTTGACTGTTGAACCCTCAGGATACTCATGTCTACCACTAGTTTTGACTGTTTAAACCTCCGGAAACTCATGTCTACCACTAGTTTTGACTGTTGAAACCTCCGGATACTCATGTCTACCCCTGGTTTTGACTGTTTAAACCTCCGGATACTCATGTCTACCACTAGTTTTGACTGTTGAAACCTCCGGATACTCTTGTCGACCAGTAGTTTTGACTGTTGAAACCTCCGGATACTCATGTCTACCACTAGTTTTGACTGTTGAAACCTCCGGATACTCATGTCTACCACTAGTTTTGACTGTTGAAACCTCCGGATACTCTTGTCTACCCCTAGTTTTGACTGTTAAAACCTCAGGATACTCATATCTACCCGTAGTTTTGACTGTTGAAACCTCGGGATACTCTTGTCTACCACACGTTTTGACTGTTGAAACCTCCGGATACTCTTGTCTACCACTAGTTTTGACTTTTGAAACCTCTTAATACACATGTCTACCACTAGTTTTGACTGTTGAAACGTCGGGATACTCATGCCTACCCGTAGTTTTGACTGTTGG
Source organism: Saccoglossus kowalevskii (assembly GCF_978046115.1). Taxonomy (NCBI): domain Eukaryota; kingdom Metazoa; phylum Hemichordata; class Enteropneusta; family Harrimaniidae; genus Saccoglossus; species Saccoglossus kowalevskii. Next base: position 1,206,268 of record NC_140655.1, read on the forward strand.
AACCTCCGGATACTCTAGTCTACCACGAGTTTTGACTGTTGAACCCTCAGGATACTCATGTCTACCACTAGATTTGACTGTTGAACCCTCCGAATACTCATGTCTACCACTAGTTTTGACTGTTTAAACCTCAGGATACTCATGTCTACCAATAGTTTTGACTGTTGAAACCTCAGGATACTCGTGTCTACCCCTAGTTTTGACTGTTAACACCTCAGGATACTCATGTCTACCCGTAGTTTTGACTGTTGAAACCTCGGGATACTCGTGTCTACCACAAGTTTTGACTGTTGAAACCTCAGGATACTCATGTCTACCACACGTTTTGACTGTTGAAATCTCTGAATACACATGTCTACCCCTAGTTTTGACTGTTGAAACGTCGGGGAACTCATGTCTACCCGTAGTTTTGACTGTTGAAACCCTCGGATTCTCTTGTCTGCCACGAGTTTTGATTGTTGAACCCTCAGTATACTCATGTCTACCACTAGTTTTGACTGTTGAAACCTCCGGATACTCATGTCTACCACTAGTTTTGACTGTTGAAACACCCGGATACTCTTGTCTACCACTAGTTTTGACTGTAGAAACCTCCGGATACTCTTGTTTACCCCTAGTTTTGACTGTTAACAACTCAGGATACTCATGTCTACGCGTAGTTTTGACTGTTTAAACCTCCGGATACTCATGTCTACCACTAGTTTTGACTGTTGAAACCTCGGGATACTCTTGTGTACCACTAGTTTTGACTGTTGAAACGTCAGGATACTCATGTCTACCACTAGTTTTGACTGTTGAAACCTCCGGATACTCATGTCTACCACTAGTTTTGACTGTTGAAACCTCCGGATACTCGTGTCTACCACAAGTTTTGACAGTTGAAACCTCAGGATACTCATGTCTACCACTAGTTTTGACTGTTTAAACCTCCGGATACTCATGTCTACCACTAGTTTTGACTGTTGAAACCTCCGGATACTCATGTCTACCCCTGGTTTTGACTGTTTAAACCTCCGGATACTCATGTCTACCACTAGTTTTGACTGTTGAAACCTCCGGATACTCTTGTCGACCAGTAGTTTTGACTGTTGAAACCTCCGGATACTCATGTCTACCACTAGTTTTGACTGTTGAAACCTCCGGATACTCATATCTACCACTAGTTTTGACTGTTGAGACCTCCGGATACTCTTGTCTACCCCTAGTTTTGACTGTTAAAACCTCAGGATACTCATGTCTACCCGTAGTTTTGACTGTTGAAACCTCGGGTTACTCGTGTCTACCACACGTTTTGACTGTTGAAACCTCCGGATACTCTTGTCTACCACTAGTTTTGACTTTTGAAACCTCTTAATACACATGTCTACCACTAGTTTTGACTGTTGAAACGTCGGGATACTCATGTCTACCCGTAGTTTTGACTGTTGGAACCTCCGGATACTCTTGTCTACCACGAGTTTTGACTGTTGAACCCTCAGGATACTCATGTCTACCACTAGATTTGACTGTTGAACCCTCCGAATACTCATGTCTACCACTAGTTTTGACTGTTTAAACCTCAGGATACTCATGTCTACCAATAGTTTTGACTGTTGAAACCTCAGGATACTCGTGTCTACCCCTAGTTTTGACTGTTAACACCTCAGGATACTCATGTCTACCCGTAGTTTTGACTGTTGACACTTCGGGATACTCGTGTCTACCACAAGTTTTGACTGTTGAAACCTCAGGATACTCAAGTCTACCACTAGTTTTGACAGTTGAAACCTCTGAATACACATGTCTACCCCTAGTTTTGACTGTTGAAACGTCGGGGAACTCATGTCTACCCGTAGTTTTGACTGTTGAAACCCTCGGATACTCTTGTCTGCCACGAGTTTTGATTGTTGAACCCTCCGGATACTCTAGTCGACCACTAGTTTTGACTGTTGAAACCTCCGGATACTCATGTCTACCACTAGTTTTGACTGTTGAAACTTCCGGATACACATGTCTACCACTAGTTTTGACTGTTGAAACCTCCGGATAGTCTTGTCTACCACGAGTTTTGACTGTTGAACCCTCAGGATACTCATGTCTACCACTAGTTTTGACTGTTGAACCCTCCGAATACTCATGTCTACCACTAGTTTTTACTGTTGAAACCTCCGGATACTCATGTCTACCACGAGTTTTGACTGTTGAAACGTCAGGATACTCATGTCTACCCGTAGTTTTGACTGTTGAAACCTCGGGATACTCATGTCTACCACAAGTTTTGACTGTTGAAACCTCAGGATACGCATGTCTACCACTAGTTTTGACTGTTGAACCCTCTGAATACACATGTCTACACCTAGTTTTGACTGTTGAAACCTCTGAATACTCATGTGTACCCCTAGTTTTGACTGTTGAAACCTCGGGATACTCTTGTCTATCCCTAGTTTTGACTGTTGAAACCTCCTCGGGATACTCATGTCTACCACTAGTTTTGACTGTTGAACCCTCAGGATACTCTTGTCTACCACGAGTTTTGACTGTTTAAACCTCAGGATACTCATGTCTACCAATAGTTTTGACTGTTGAAACCTCAGGATACTCGTGTCTACCCCTAGTTTTGACTGTTAACACCTCAGGATACTCATGTCTACCCGTAGTTTTGACTGTTGACACTTCGGGATACTCGTGTCTACCACAAGTTTTGACTGTTGAAACCTCAGGATACTCAAGTCTACCACTAGTTTTGACAGTTGAAACCTCTGAATACACATGTCTACCCCTAGTTTTGACTGTTGAAACGTCGGGGAACTCATGTCTACCCGTAGTTTTGACTGTTGAAACCCTCGGATACTCTTGTCTGCCACGAGTTTTGATTGTTGAACCCTCCGGATACTCTAGTCGACCACTAGTTTTGACTGTTGAAACCTCCGGATACTCATGTCTACCACTAGTTTTGACTGTTGAAACTTCCGGATACACATGTCTACCACTAGTTTTGACTGTTGAAACCTCCGGATAGTCTTGTCTACCACGAATTTTGACTGTTGAACCCTCAGGATACTCATGTCTACCACTAGTTTTGACTGTTGAACCCTCCGAATACTCATGTCTACCACTAGTTTTTACTGTTGAAACCTCCGGATACTCATGTCTACCACGAGTTTTGACTGTTGAAACGTCAGGATACTCATGTCTACCCGTAGTTTTGACTGTTGAAACCTCGGGATACTCATGTCTACCACAAGTTTTGACTGTTGAAACCTCAGGATACGCATGTCTACCACTAGTTTTGACTGTTGAACCCTCTGAATACACATGTCTACACCTAGTTTTGACTGTTGAAACCTCTGAATACTCATGTGTACCCCTAGTTTTGACTGTTGAAACCTCGGGATACTCTTGTCTATCCCTAGTTTTGACTGTTGAAACCTCCTCGGGATACTCATGTCTACCACTAGTTTTGACTGTTGAACCCTCAGGATACTCTTGTCTACCACGAGTTTTGACTGTTGAACCCTCAGGATACTCATGTCTACCACTAGTTTTGACTGTTGAACCCTGCGAATACTCATGTCTACCGCTAGTTTTTACTGTTGAAACCTCCGGATACTCATGTCTACCACTAGTTTTGACTGTTGAAACGTCAGGATACTCATGTCTACCCGTAGTTTTGACTGTTGAAACCTCGGGATACTCATGTCTACCACAAGTTTTGACTGTTGAAACCTCAGGATACGCATGTCTACCACTGGTTTTGACTGTTGAACCCTCTGAATACACATGTCTACACCTAGTTTTGACTGTTGAAACCTCTGAATACTCATGTGTACCCCTAGTTTTGACTGTTGAAACCTCGGGATACTCGTGTCTATCCCTAGTTTTGACTGTTGAAACCTCCTCGGGATACTCATGTCTACCACTTGTTTTGACTGTTTAAACCTCAGGATACTCGTGTCGACCACTAGTTTTGAATGTTGAAACCTCCGGATACTCTTGTCTACCACTAGATTTGACTGATGAAACCTCCGGATACTCTTGTCTACCACTAGTTTTGACTGTTGAAACGTCAGGATGCTCATGTCTACCACTAGTTTTGAATGTTGAAACGTCGGGATACTCATGTCTACCCGTAGTTTTGACTGTTGAAACCCTCGGATACTCTTGTCTACCACGAGTATTGATTGTTGAACCCTCAGTATACTCATGTCTACCACTAGTTTTGACTGTTTAAAGCTCCGGATACTCATGTCTACCAATAGTTTTGACTGTTGAAACCTCAGGATACTCATGTCTACCCGTATTTTTGACTGTTTAAACCTCCGGATACTCATGTCTACCACTAGTTTTTACTGTTGAAACCTCCGGATACTCATGTCTACCACGAGTTTTGACTGTTGAAACGTCAGGATACTCATGTCTACCACGAGTTTTGACTGTTGAAACGTCAGGATACTCATGTCTACCCGTAGTTTTGACTGTTGAAACCTCGGGATACTCATGTCTACCACAAGTTTTGACTGTTGAAACCTCAGGATACGCATGTCTACCACTAGTTTTGACTGTTGAACCCTCTGAATACACATGTCTACACCTAGTTTTGACTGTTGAAACCTCTGAATACTCATGTGTACCCCTAGTTTTGACTGTTGAAACCTCGGGATACTCTTGTCTATCCCTAGTTTTGACTGTTGAAACCTCCTCGGGATACTCATATCTACCACTAGTTTTGACTGTTGAACCCTCAGGATACTCGTGTCGACCACTAGTTTTGAATGTTGAAACCTCCGGATACTCTTGTCTACCACTAGTTTTGACTGTTGAAACCTCCGTATACTCATGTCTACCACTAGTTTTGACTGTTTAAACCTCCGGATACTCATGTCTACCACTAGTTTTGACTGTTGAAACCTCCGGATACTCTTGTCTACCCCTAGTTTTGACTGTTAACACCTCAGGATACTCATGTCTACACGTAGTTTTGACTGTTGAAACCTCGGAATACTCGTGTCTACCACAAGTTTTGACTGTTGAAACCTCAGGATACTCATGTCTACCACTAGTTTTGACTGTTGAACCCTCCGAATACTCATGTCTACCACAAGTTTTTACTGTTGAAACCTCCGGATACTCATGTCTACCACTAGTTTTGACTGTTGAAACGTCAGGATACTCATGTCTACCCGTAGTTTTGACTGTTGAAACCTCGGGATACTCATGTCTACCACAAGTTTTGACTGTTGAAACCTCAGGATACGCATGTCTACCACTAGGTTTGACTGTTGAACCCTCTGAATACACATGTCTACACCTAGTTTTGACTGTTGAAACCTCTGAATACTCATGTGTACCCCTAGTTTTGACTGTTGAAACCTCGGGATACTCGTGTATATCCCTAGTTTTGACTGTTGAACCCTCAGGATACTCATGTCTACCACTTGTTTTGACTGTTTAAACCTCAGGATACTCGTGTCTTCCACTAGTCTTGAATGTTGAAACCTCCGGATACTCTTGTCTACCACTAGTTTTGACTGTTTAAACCTCCGGATACTCATGTCTACCACTAGTTTTGACTGTTGAAACCTCCGGATACTCTTGTCTTGCACTAGTTTTGACTGTTGAAACGTCAGGATACTCATGTCTACCCCTAGTTTTGACTGTTTAAACCTCCGGATACTCTTGTCGACCACTAGTTTTGACTGTTGAAACCTCAGGATACTCATGTCTACCACTAGTTTTGACTGTTGAAACCTCTTAATACACATGTCTACCCCTAGTTTTGACTGTTGAAACGTCGGGATACTCATGTCTACCCGTAGTTTTGACTGTTGGAACCTCCGGATACTCTTGTCTACCACGAGATTTGGCTGTTGAACCCTCAGGATACTCATGTCTACCACTAGTTTTGACTGTTGAAACCTCAGGATACTCGTGTCTACCCGTAGTTTTGACTGGTGAACCCTCCGAATACTCATGTCTACCAGTAGTTTTGACTGTTGAACCCTCAGGATACTCATGTCTACCACGAGTTTTGACTGCTGAACCCTCAGGATACTCATGTCTACCCGTAGTTTTGACTGTTGAACCCTCCGAATACTCATGTCTACCACTAGTTTTGACTGTTTAAACCTCAGGATACTCATGTCTACCTATAGTTTTGACTGTTGAAACCTCAGGATACTCGTGTCTAACCCTAGTTTTGACTGTTTAAACCTCCGAATACTCATGTCTACCTACTAGTTTTGACTGTTGAAACCTCCGGATGCTCTTGTCTACCCCTAGTTTTGACTGTTAACACCTCAGGATACTCATGTCTACCTATAGTTTTGACTGTTGAAACCTCGGGATACTCGTGTCAATCACAAGTTGTGACTGTTGAAACCTCAGGATACTCATGTCTACCACTAGTTTTGACTGTTTAAACCTCCGGATACTCTTGTCTACCACTAGTTTTGACTGTTGAAACGTCAGGATACTCATGTCTACCACTAGTTTTGACTGTTGAAACCTCGGGATACTCATGTCTGCTACTAGTTTTGACTGTTTAAACCTCCGGATTCTCTTGTCGACCACTAGTTTTGACTGTTGAAACGTCAGGATACTCATGTCTACCACTAGTTTTGACTGTTGAAACCACCGGATACTCATGTCTACCACTAGTTTTGACTGTTGAAACCTCCGGATACTCTTGTCTACCCCTAGTTTTGACTGTTAACACCTCAGGAAACTCATGTCTACCCGTAGTTTTGACTGTTGAAACCTCGGGATACTCGTGTCTACCACACGTTTTGACTGTTGAAACCTCCGGATACTCTAGTCGACCACTAGTTTTGACTGTTGAAACCTCCGGATACTCATGTCTACCACTAGTTTTGACTGTTGAAACCTCCGTATACTCATGTCTACCACTAGTTTTGACTGTTTAAACCTCCGGATACTCATGTCTACCACTAGTTTTGACTGTTGAAACCTCCGGATACTCTTGTCTACCCCTAGTTTTGACTGTTGAAACCTCGGGATACTCATGTCTACCACAAGTTTTGACTGTTGAAACCTCAGGATACGCATGTCTACCACTAGTTTTGACTGTTGAACCCTCTGAATACACATGTCTACACCTAGTTTTGACTGTTGAAACCTCTGAATACTCATGTGTACCCCTAGTTTTGACTGTTGAAACCTCGGGATACTCGTGTCTATCCCTAGTTTTGACTGTTGAACCCTCAGGATACTCATGTCTACCACTTGTTTTGACTGTTTAAACCTCAGGATACTCGTGTCGACCACTAGTTTTGAATGTTGAAACCTCCGGATACTCTTGTCTACCACTAGTTTTGACTGTTTAAACCTCCGGATACTCATGTCTACCACTAGTTTTGACTGTTGAAACCTCCGGATACTCTTGTCTTGCACTAGTTTTGACTGTTGAAACGTCAGGATACTCATGTCTACCACTAGTTTTGACTGTTTAAACCTCCGGATACTCTTGTCGACCACTAGTTTTGACTGTTGAAACCTCCGGATACTCATGTCTACCACTAGTTTTGACTGTTGAAACCACCGGATACTCATGTCTACCACTAGTTTTGACTGTTGAAACCTCCGGATACTCTTGTCTACCCCTAGTTTTGACTGTTAACACCTCAGGATACTCATGTCTACCCGTAGTTTTGACTGTTGAAACCTCGGGATACTCGTGTCTACCACACGTTTTGACTGTTGAAACCTCAGGATACTCATGTCTACCACCAGTTTTGACTGTTGAAACCTCTTAATACACATGTCTACCCCTAGTTTTGACTGTTGAAACGTCGGGATACTCATGTCTACCCGTAGTTTTGACTGTTGGAACCTCCGGATACTCTTGTCTACCACGAGATTTGGCTGTTGAACCCTCAGGATACTCATGTCTACCACTAGTTTTGACTGTTGAAACCTCAGGATACTCGTGTCTACCCGTAGTTTTGACTGATGAACCCTCCGAATACTCATGTCTACCAGTAGTTTTGACTGTTGAACCCTCAGGATACTCATGTCTACCACGAGTTTTGACTGCTGAACCCTCAGGATACTCATGTCTACCCGTAGTTTTGACTGTTGAACCCTCCGAATACTCATGTCTACCACTAGTTTTGACTGTTTAAACCTCAGGATACTCATGTCTACCTATAGTTTTGACTGTTGAAACCTCAGGATACTCGTGTCTAACCCCAGTTTTGACTGTTTAAACCTCCGAATACTCATGTCTACCTACTAGTGTTGACTGTTGAAACCTCCGGATACTCGTGTCTACCACACGTTTTGACTGTTGAAACCTCAGGATACTCATGTCTACCACTAGTTTTGACTGTTGAAACCTCTTAATACACATGTCTACCCCTAGTTTTGACTGTTGAAACGTCGGGATACTCATGTCTACCCGTAGTTTCGACTGTTGGAACCTCCGGATACTCTTGTCTATCACGAGATTTGACTGTTGAACCCTCAGGATACTCATGTCTACCCGTAGTTTTGACTGTTGAACCCTCCGAATACTCATGTCTACCACTAGTTTTGACTGTTTAAACCTCAGGATACTCATGTCTACCAATAGTTTTGACTGTTGAAACCTCAGGATACTCGTGTCTACCCCTAGTTTAAACTGTTAACACCTCAGGATACTCATGTCTACCCGTAGTTTTGACTGTTGAAACCTCGGGATACTCGTGTCTACCACAAGTTTTGTCTGTTGAAACCTCAGGATACTCATGTCTACCACTAGTTTTGACTGTTGAAACCTCTGAATACACATGTCTACCCCTAGTTTTGACTGTTGAAACGTCGGGATACTCATGTCTACCCGTAGTTTTGACTGTTGAACCCTCCGAATACTCATGTCTACCACTAGTTTTGACTGTTGAACCCTCAGGATACTCATGTCTACCACTAGTTTTGACTGTTGAACCCTCAGGATACTCATGTCTACCACTAGTTTTGACTGTTGAAACCTCGGGATACTCTTGTCTACCACGAGTATTGATTGTTGAACCCTCAGTATACTCATGTCTACCACTAGTTTTGACTGTTGAAACCTCTGAATACACATGTCTACCCCTAGTTTTGACTGTTGAAACGTCGGGATACTCATGTCTACCCGTAGTTTTGACTGTTGAAACCTCCGGATACTCTTGTCTACCACGAGTTTTGACTGTTGAACCCTCAGGATACTCATGTCTACCACTAGTTTTGACTGTTGAAACCTCTGAATACACATGTCTACCCCTAGTTTTGACTGTTGAAACGTCGGGATACTCATGTCTACCCGTAGTTTTGACTGTTGAACCCTCAGGATACTCATGTCTACCCGTAGTTTTGACTGTTGAACCCTCTGAATACTCATGTCTACCACTAGTTTTGACTGTTTAAACCTCAGGATACTCATGTCTACCTATAGTTTTGACTGTTGAAACCTCAGGATACTCGTGACTACCCCTAGTTTTGACTGTTGAAACTTCCTCGGGTTACTCATGTCTACCACTAGTTTTGACTGTTTAAACCTCAGGATACTCATGTCTACCTATAGTTTTGACTGTTGAAACCTCAGGATACTCGTCTCTACCCCTAGTTTTGACTGTTGAAACCTCCTCGGGATACTCATGTCTACCACTAGTTTTTACTGTTGAAACCTCCGGATACTCATGTCTACCCCTAGTTTTGACTGTTGAAACGTCATGATACTCATGTCTACCCGTAGTTTTGACTGTTGAAACCTCGGGATACTCAAGTCTAACACAAGTTTTGACTCTTGAAACCTCAGGATACTCATGTCTACCCCTAGTTTTGACTGTTGAAACCTCTGAATACACATGTCTACCCCTAGTTTTGACTGTTGAAACGTCGGGATACTCGTGTCTACCCCTAGTTTTGACTGTTGAAACCTCCTCGGGATACTCATGTCTACCACTAGTTTTGACTGTTGAACCCTCAGGATACTCATGTCTACCTCTAGTTTTTACTGTTGAAACCTCAGGATACTCGTGTCTACCCGTAGTTTTGACTGTTGAACCCTCCGAATACTCATGTCTACCACTAGTTTGACTGTTGAACCCTCAGGATACTCATGTCTACCACTAGTTTTGACTGTTGAACCCTCAGGATACTCGTGTCTACCCGTAGTTTTGACTGTTGAACCCTCCGAATACTCATGTCTACCACTAGTTTTGACTGTTGAACCCTAAGGATACTCATGTCTACCACGAGTTTTGACTGTTGAACCCTCAGGATACTCATGTCTACCCGTAGTTTTGACTGTTGAACCTTCCGAATACTCATGTCTACCACTAGTTTTGACTGTTTAAACCTCAGGATACTCATGTCTACCTATAGTTTTGACTGTTGAAACCTCAGGATACTCGTGTCTACCCCTAGTATTGACTGTTGAAACTTCCTCGGGATACTCATGTCTACCACGAGTTTTGACTGTTGAACCCTCAGGATACTCATGTCTACCCGTAGTTTTGACTGTTTAAACCTCCGGATACTCATGTCTACCACTAGTTTTGACTGTTGAAACCTCCGGATACTCTTGTCTACCACTAGTTTTGACTGTTGAAACGTCAGGATACTCATGTCTACCACTAGTTTTGACTGTTGAAACCTCCGAATACTCATGTCTACCACTAGATTTGACTGTTGAACCCTCAGGATACTCATGTCTACCACTAGTTTTGACTGTTTAAACCTCAGGATACTCTTGTCTACCACTAGTTTTGACTGTTGAAACCTCAGGATACTCGTGTCTACCCGTAGTTTTGACTGTTGAACCCTCAGGATACTCATGTCTACCACTAGTTTTGACTGTTGAAACCTCAGGATACTCGTGTCTACCCGTAGTTTTGACTGTTGAACCCTCCGAATAATCATGTCTACCACTAGTTTTGACTGTTGAACCTTCCGAATACTCATGTCTACCACTAGTTTTGACTGTTTAAACCTCAGGATACTCATGTCTACCTATAGTTTTGACTGTTGAAACCTCAGGATACTCGTGTCTACCCCTAGTATTGACTGTTGAAACTTCCTCGGGATACTCATGTCTACCACGAGTTTTGACTGTTGAACCCTCAGGATACTCATGTCTACCCGTAGTTTTGACTGTTTAAACCTCCGGATACTCATGTCTACCACTAGTTTTGACTGTTGAAACCTCCGGATACTCTTGTCTACCACTAGTTTTGACTGTTGAAACGTCAGGATACTCATGTCTACCACTAGTTTTGACTGTTGAAACCTCCGAATACTCATGTCTACCACTAGATTTGACTGTTGAACCCTCAGGATACTCATGTCTACCACTAGTTTTGACTGTTTAAACCTCAGGATACTCTTGTCTACCACTAGTTTTGACTGTTGAAACCTCAGGATACTCGTGTCTACCCGTAGTTTTGACTGTTGAACCCTCAGGATACTCATGTCTACCACTAGTTTTGACTGTTGAAACCTCAGGATACTCGTGTCTACCCGTAGTTTTGACTGTTGAACCCTCCGAATAATCATGTCTACCACTAGTTTTGACTGTTGAACCCTCAGGATACTCTTGTCTACCACTAGTTTTGACTGTTGAAACCTCAGGATACTCGTGTCTACCCGTAGTTTTGACTGTTGAACCCTCCGAATACTCATGTCTACCACTAGTTTTGACTGTTGAACCCTCAGGATACTCATGTCTACCACGAGTTTTGACTGTTGAACCCTCAGGATACTCATGTCTACCCGTAGTTTTGACTGTTGAACCCTCCGAATACTCATGTCTACCACTAGTTTTGACTGTTTAAACCTCAGGATACTCATGTCTACCTATAGTTTTGACTGTTGAAACCTCAGGATACTCGTGTCTACCCCTAGTTTTGACTGTTGAAACTTCCTCGGGATACTCATGTCTACCACGAGTTTTGACTGTTGAACCCTCAGGATACTCATGTCTACCCGTAGTTTTGACTGCTTAAACCTCCGGATACTCATGTCTACCACTAGTTTTGACTGTTGAAACCTCCGGATACTCTTGTCTACCACTAGTTTTGACTATTGAAACGTCAGGATACTCATGTCTACCACTAGTTTTGACTGTTGAAACCTCGGGATACTCATGTCTACCCGTAGTTTTGACTGTTTAAACCTTAGGATACTCATGTCTATCTTTAGTTTTGACTGTTGAAACATCAGGATACTCTTGTCTACCCCTAGTTTTGACTGTTGAAACCTCAGTATACTCGTGTCTACCCGTAGTTTTGACTGTTGAACCCTCCGAATACTCATGTCTACCACTAGTTTTGACTGTTGAAACCTCCGGATACTCTTGTCTACCACTAGTTTTGACTGTTGAAACGTCAGGATACTCATGTCTACCACTAGTTTTGACTGTTGAAACCTCGGGATACTCATGTCTACCCGTAGTTTTGACTGTTTAAACCTTAGGATACTCATGTCTATCTTTAGTTTGACTGTTGAAACCTCAGGATACTCTTGTCTACCCCTAGTTTTGACTGTTGAAACCTCAGTATACTCATGTCTACCACGAGTTTTGACTGTTGAACCCTCCGAATACTCATGTCTACCACTAGTTTTGACTGTTTAAACCTCAGGATACTCATGTCTACCTATAGTTTTGACTGTTGAAACCTCAGGATACTCGTGTCTACCCCTAGTTTTGACTGTTGAAACTTCCTCGGGTTAGTCATGTCTACCACTAGTTTTGACTGTTGAAACCTCAGGATACTCTTGTCTACCCCTAGTTTTGACTGTTGAAACCTCAGTATACTCGGGTCTACCCGTAGTTTTGACTGTTGAACCCTCAGGATACTCATGTCTACCACGAGTTTTGACTGTTGAACCCTCAAGATACTCATGTCTACCCGTAGTTTTGACTGTTTAAACCTTAGGATACTCATGTCTATCTTTAGTTTGACTGTTGAAACCTCAGGATACTCTTGTCTACCCCTAGTTTTGACTGTTGAAACCTCAGTATACTCATGTCTACCACGAGTTTTGACTGTTGAACCCTCCGAATACTCATGTCTACCACTAGTTTTGACTGTTTAAACCTCAGGATACTCATGTCTACCTATAGTTTTGACTGTTGAAACCTCAGGATACTCGTGTCTACCCCTAGTTTTGACTGTTGAAACTTCCTCGGGTTAGTCATGTCTACCACTAGTTTTGACTGTTGAAACCTCAGGATACTCTTGTCTACCCCTAGTTTTGACTGTTGAAACCTCAGTATACTCGGGTCTACCCGTAGTTTTGACTGTTGAACCCTCAGGATACTCATGTCTACCACGAGTTTTGACTGTTGAACCCTCAAGATACTCATGTCTACCCGTAGTTTTGACTGTTTAAACCTCAGGATACTCATGTCTATCTTTAGTTTTGACTGTTGAAACCTCAGGATACTCGTGTCTACCCCTAGTTTTGACTGTTGAAACTTCCTCGGGATACTCATGTCTACCACTAGTTTTGTCTGTTTAAACCTCAGGATACTCATGTCTACCTATAGTTTTGACTGTTGAAACATCAGGATACTCGTGTCTACCCCTAGTTTTGACTGTTGAAACCTCCTCGGGATACTCATGTCTACCACTAGTTGTTACTGTTGAAACCTCCGGATACTCATGTCTACCCCTAGTTTTGACTGTTGAAACGTCATGATACTCATGTCTACCCGTAGTTTTGACTGTTGAAACCTCGGGCTACTCAAGTCTACCACAAGTTTTGACTGTTGAAACCTCAGGATACTCATGTTTACCCCTAGTTTTGACTGTTGAAACCTCTGAATACACATGTCTACCCCTAGTTTTGACTGTTGAAACGTCGGGATACTCGTGTCTACCCCTAGTTTTGACTGTTGAAACCTCCTCGGGATACTCATGTCTACCACTAGTTTTGACTGTTGAACCCTCAGAATACTCATGTCTACCACGAGTTTTGACTCTTGAACCCTCAGGATACTCATGTCTACCCGTAGTTTTGACTGTTTAAACCTCCGGATACTCATGTCTACCACTAGTTTTGACTATTGAAACCTCCGGATACTCTTGTTTACCACTAGTTTTGACTGTTGAAACGTCAGGATACTCATGTCTACCACTAGTATTGACTGTTGAAACCTCGGGATTCTCATGTCTACCACTAGTTTTGACTGTTTAAACCTCCGGATACTCATGTCTACCACTAGTTTTGACTGTTGAAACCTCCGGATACTCATGTCTACCACTAGTTTTGACTGTTGAAACCTCCGGATACTCTTGTCTACCCCTAGTTTTGACTGTTAACACCTCAGGATACTCATGTCTACCTGTAGTTTTGACTGTTGAAACCTCGGGATACTCGTGTCTACCACACGTTTTGACTGTTGAAACCTCAGGATACTCATGTCTACCACTAGTTTTGACTGTTGAAACCTCTTAATACACATATCTACCCCTAGTTTTGACTGTTGAAACGTCGGGATACTCATGTCTACCCGTAGTTTTGACAGTTGAAACCTCGGGATACTCAAGTCTACCACAAGTTTTGACTGTTGAAACCTCAGGATACTCATGTCTACCCCTATTTTTGACTGTTGAAACCTCCGAATACACATGTCTACCCCTAGTTTTGACTGTTGAAACGTCGGGATACTCGTGTCTACCCCAAGTTTTGACTGTTGAAACCTCCTCGGGATACTCATGTCTACCACTAGTTTTGACTGTTGAACCCTCAGGATACTCATGTCTACCACTAGTTTTGACTGTTGAAACCTCAGGATACTCGTGTCTACCCGTAGTTTTGACTGTTGAACCCTCCGAATACTCATGTCACCACTAGTTTTGACTGTTGAAACCTCGGGATACTCGTGTCTACCACACGTTTTGACTGTTGAAACCTCAGGATACTCATGTCTACCACTAGTTTTGACTGTTGAAACCTCTTAATACACATGTCTACCCCTAGTTTTGACTGTTGAAACGTCGGGATACTCATGTCTACCCGTAGTTTTGACTGTTGGAACCTCCGGATACTCTTGTCTATCACGAGATTTGACTGTTGAACCCTCAGGATACTCATGTCTACCCGTAGTTTTGACTTTTGAACCCTCCGAATACTCATGTCTACCACTAGTTTTGACTGTTTAAACCTCAGGATACTCATGTCTACCAATAGTTTTGACTGTTGAAACTTCCTCGGGTTACTCATGTCTACCACTAGTTTTGACTGTTTAAACCTCAGGATACTCATGTCTACCTATAGTTTTGACTGTTGAAACCTCAGGATACTCGTCTCTACCCCTAGTTTTGACTGTTGAAACCTCCTCGGGATACTCATGTCTACCACTAGTTTTTACTGTTGAAACCTCCGGATACTCATGTCTACCCCTAGTTTTGACTGTTGAAACGTCATGATACTCATGTCTACCCGTAGTTTTGACTGTTGAAACCTCGGGATACTCAAGTCTAACACAAGTTTTGACTGTTGAAACCTCAGGATACTCATGTCTACCCCTAGTTTTGACTGTTGAAACCTCTGAATACACATGTCTACCCGTAGTTTTGACTGTTGACACCTCGGGATACTCGTGTCTACCACACGTTTTGACTGTTGAAACCTCAGGATACTCATGTCTATCACTAGTTTTGACTGTTGAAACCTCTTAATACACATATCTACCCCTAGTTTTGACTGTTGAAACGTCGGGATACTCATGTCTACCCGTAGTTTTGACTGTTGAAACCTCGGGATACTCAAGTCTACCACAAGTTTTGACTGTTGAAACCTCAGGATACTCATGTCTACCCCTATTTTTGACTGTTGAAACCTCTGAATACACATGTCTACCCCTAGTTTTGACTGTTGAAACGTCGGGATACTCGTGTCTACCCCTAGTTTTGACTGTTGAAACCTCCTCGGGATACTCATGTCTACCACTAGTTTTGACTGTTGAACCCTTAGGATACTCATGTCCACCACTAGTTTTGACTGTTGAAACCTCAGGATACTCGTGTCTACCCTTAGTTTTGACTGTTGAACCCTCCGAATACTCATGTCTACCACTAGTTTTGACTGTTGAAACCTCGGGATACTCGTGTCTACCACACGTTTTGACTGTTGACACCTCAGGATACTCATGTCTACCACTAGTTTTGACTGTTGAAACCTCTTAATACTCATGTCTACCCGTAGTTTTGACTGTTGAACCCTCCGAATACTCATGTCTACCACTAGTTTTGACTGTTTAAACCTCAGGATACTCATGTCTACCACTAGATTTGACTGTTGAACCCTTAGGATACTCATGTCCACCACTAGTTTTGACTGTTGAAACCTCAGGATACTCGTGTCTACCCTTAGTTTTGACTGTTGAACCCTCCGAATACTCATGTCTACCACTAGTTTTGACTGTTGAAACGTCGGGATACTCGTGTCTACCCCTAGTTTTGACTGTTGAAACCTCCTCGGGATACTCATGTCTACCACTAGTTTTGACAGTTGAACCCTCAGGATACTCATGTCTACCTCTAGTTTTGACTGTTGAAACCTCAGGATACTCGTGTCTACCCGTAGTTTTGACTGTTGAACCCTCCGAATACTCATGTCTACCACTAGTTTTGACTGTTGAACCCTCAGGATACTCATGTCTACCACTAGTTTTGACTGTTGAAACCTCAGGATACTCGTGTCTACCACTAGTTTTGACTGTTGAACCCTCAGGATACTCATGTCTACCACGAGTTTTGACTGTTGAACCCTCAGGATACTCATGTCTACCCGTAGTTTTGACTGTTGAACCCTCCGAATACTCATGTCTACCACTAGTTTTGACTGTTTAAACCTCAGGATACTCATGTCTACCTATAGTTTTGACTGTTGAAACCTCAGGATACTCGTGTCTAACCCTAGTTTTGACTGTTGAAACTTCCTCGGGATACTCATGTCTACCACGAGTTTTGACTGTTGAACCCTCAGGATACTCATGTCTACCCGTAGTTTTGACTGTTTAAACCTCCGGATACTCATGTCTACCACTAGTTTTGACTGTTGAAACCTCCGGATACTCTTGTCTACCACTAGTTTTGACTGTTGAAACGCCAGGATACTCATGTCTACCCCTAGTTTAGACTGTTGAAACCTCGGGATACTCATGTCTACCACTAGTTTTGACTGTTTAAACCTCCGGATACTCTTGTCGACCACTAGTTTTGACTGTTGAAACCTCCGGATACTCATGTCTACCACTAGTTTTGACTGTTGAAACCTCCGGATACTCATGTCTACCACTAGTTTTGACTGTTGAAACCTCCGGATACTCTTGTCTACCCCTAGTTTTGACTGTTAACACCTCAGGATACTCATGTCTACCCGTTTTTTTGACAGTTGAAACCTCGGGATACTCAAGTCTACCACAAGTTTTGACTGTTGAAACCTCAGGATACTCATGTCTACCCCTATTTTTGACTGTTGAAACCTCCGAATACACATGTCTACCCCTAGTTTTGACTGTTGAAACGTCGGGATACTCGTGTCTACCCCAAGTTTTGACTGTTGAAACCTCCTCGGGATATTCATGTCTACCACTAGTTTTGACTGTTGAACCCTCAGGATACTCATGTCTACCACTAGTTTTGACTGTTGAAACCTCAGGATACTCGTGTCTACCCGTAGTTTTGACTGTTGAACCCTCCGAATACTCATGTCACCACTAGTTTTGACTGTTGAAACCTCGGGATACTCGTGTCTACCACACGTTTTGACTGTTGAAACCTCAGGATACTCATATCTACCACTAGTTTTGACTGTTGAAACCTCTTAATACACATGTCTACCCCTAGTTTTGACTGTTGAAACGTCGGGATACTCATGTCTACCCGTAGTTTTGACTGTTGGAACCTCCGGATACTCTTGTCTATCACGAGATTTGACTGTTGAACCCTCAGGATACTCATGTCTACCCGTAGTTTTGACTGTTGAACCCTCCGAATACTCATGTCTACCACTAGTTTTGACTGTTTAAACCTCAGGATACTCATGTCTACCAATAGTTTTGACTGTTGAAACTTCCTCGGGTTACTCATGTCTACCACTAGTTTTGACTGTTTAAACCTCAGGATATTCATGTCTACCTATAGTTTTGACTGTTGAAACCTCAGGATACTCGTCTCTACCCCTAGTTTTGACTGTTGAAACCTCCTCGGGATACTCATGTCTACCACTAGTTTTTACTGTTGAAACCTCCGGATACTCATGTCTACCCCTAGTTTTGACTGTTGAAACGTCATGATACTCATGTCTACCCGTAGTTTTGACTGTTGAAACCTCGGGATACTCAAGTCTAACACAAGTTTTGACTGTTGAAACCTCAGGATACTCATGTCTACCCCTAGTTTTGACTGTTGAAACCTCTGAATACACATGTCTACCCGTAGTTTTGACTGTTGAAACCTCGGGATACTCGTGTCTACCACACGTTTTGACTGTTGAAACCTCAGGATACTCATGTCTATCACTAGTTTTGACTGTTGAAACCTCTTAATACACATATCTACCCCTAGTTTTGACTGTTGAAACGTCGGGATACTCATGTCTACCCGTAGTTTTGACTGTTGAAACCTCGGGATACTCAAGTCTACCACAAGTTTTGACTGTTGAAACCTCAGGATACTCATGTCTACCCCTATTTTTGACTGTTGAAACCTCTGAATACACATGTCTACCCCTAGTTTTGACTGTTGAAACGTCGGGATACTCGTGTCTACCCCTAGTTTTGACTGTTGAAACCTCCTCGGGATACTCATGTCTACCACTAGTTTTGACTGTTGAACCCTTAGGATACTCATGTCCACCACTAGTTTTGACTGTTGAAACCTCAGGATACTCGTGTCTACCCTTAGTTTTGACTGTTGAACCCTCCGAATACTCATGTCTACCACTAGTTTTGACTGTTGAAACCTCGGGATACTCGTGTCTACCACACGTTTTGACTGTTGACACCTCAGGATACTCATGTCTACCACTAGTTTTGACTGTTGAAACCTCTTAATACTCATGTCTACCCGTAGTTTTGACTGTTGAACCCTCCGAATACTCATGTCTACCACTAGTTTTGACTGTTTAAACCTCAGGATACTCATGTCTACCACTAGATTTGACTGTTGAACCCTTAGGATACTCATGTCCACCACTAGTTTTGACTGTTGAAACCTCAGGATACTCGTGTCTACCCTTAGTTTTGACTGTTGAACCCCCCGAATACTCATGTCTACCACTAGTTTTGACTGTTGAAACGTCGGGATACTCGTGTCTACCCCTAGTTTTGACTGTTGAAACCTCCTCGGGATACTCATGTCTACCACTAGTTTTGACAGTTGAACCCTCAGGATACTCATGTCTACCTCTAGTTTTGACTGTTGAAACCTCAGGATACTCGTGTCTACCCGTAGTTTTGACTGTTGAACCCTCCGAATACTCATGTCTACCACTAGTTTTGACTGTTGAACCCTCAGGATACTCATGTCTACCACTAGTTTTGACTGTTGAAACCTCAGGATACTCGTGTCTACCACTAGTTTTGACTGTTGAACCCTCAGGATACTCATGTCTACCACGAGTTTTGACTGTTGAACCCTCAGGATACTCATGTCTACCCGTAGTTTTGACTGTTGAACCCTCCGAATACTCATGTCTACCACTAGTTTTGACTGTTTAAACCTCAGGATACTCATGTCTACCTATAGTTTTGACTGTTGAAACCTCAGGATACTCGTGTCTAACCCTAGTTTTGACTGTTGAAACTTCCTCGGGATACTCATGTCTACCACGAGTTTTGACTGTTGAACCCTCAGGATACTCATGTCTACCCGTAGTTTTGACTGTTTAAACCTCCGGATACTCATGTCTACCACTAGTTTTGACTGTTGAAACCTCCGGATACTCTTGTCTACCACTAGTTTTGACTGTTGAAACGCCAGGATACTCATGTCTACCCCTAGTTTAGACTGTTGAAACCTCGGGATACTCATGTCTACCACTAGTTTTGACTGTTTAAACCTCCGGATACTCTTGTCGACCACTAGTTTTGACTGTTGAAACCTCCGGATACTCATGTCTACCACTAGTTTTGACTGTTGAAACCTCCGGATACTCATGTCTACCACTAGTTTTGACTGTTGAAACCTCCGGATACTCTTGTCTACCCCTAGTTTTGACTGTTAACACCTCAGGATACTCATGTCTACCCGTTTTTTTGACTGTTGAAACCTCGGGATACTCGTGTCTACCACACGTTTTGACTGTTGAAACCTCAGGATACTCATGTCTACCACTAGTTTTGACTGTTGAAACCTCTTAATACACATGTCTACCCCTAGTTTTGACTGTTGAAACGTCGGGATACTCATGTCTACCACTAGTTTTGACTGTTGAACCCTCAGGATACTCATGTCTACCACGAGTTTTGATTGTTGAACCCTCAGTATACTCATGTCTACCACTAGTTTTGACTGTTGAAACCTCTGAATACACATGTCTACCCCTAGTTTTGACTGTTGAAACGTCGGGATACTCATGTCTACCCGTAGTTTTGACTGTTGAACCCTCAGGATACTCATGTCTACCCGTAGTTTTGACTGTTGAACCCTCCGAATACTCATGTCTACCACTAGTTTTGACTGTTTAAACCTCAGGATACTCATGTCTACCACTAGTTTTGACTGTTGAAACCTCTTAATACTCATGTCTACCCGTAGTTTTGACTGTTGAACCCTCCGAATACTCATGTCTACAACTAGTTTTGACTGTTTAAACCTCAGGATACTCATGTCTACCAATAGTTTTGACTGTTGAAACCTCAGGATACTCGTGTCTACCCCTAGTTTTAACTGTTAACACCTCAGGATACTCATGTCTACCCGTAGTTTTGACTGTTGAAACCTCGGGATACTCGTGTCTACCACGAGTTTTGATTGTTGAACCCTCAGTATACTCATGTCTACCACTAGTTTTGACTGTTGAAACCTCTGAATACACATGTCTACCCCTAGTTTTGACTGTTGAAACGTCGGGATACTCATGTCTACCCGTAGTTTTGACTGTTGAACCCTCAGGATACTCATGTCTACCCGTAGTTTTGACTGTTGAACCCTCCGAATACTCATGTCTACCACTAGTTTTGACTGTTTAAACCTCAGGATACTCATGTCTACCTATAGTTTTGACTGTTGAAACCTCAGGATATTCGTGTCTACCCCTAGTTTTGACTGTTGAAACTTCCTCGGGTTACTCATGTCTACGACTAGTTTTGACTGTTTAAACCTCAGGATACTCATGTCTACCTATAGTTTTGACTGTTGAAACCTCAGGATACTCGTCTCTACCCCTAGTTTTGACTGTTGATACCTCCTCGGGATACTCATGTCTACCACTAGTTTTTACTGTTGAAACCTCCGGATACTCATGTCTACCCCTAGTTTTGACTGTTGAAACGTCATGATACTCATGTCTACCCGTAGTTTTGACTATTGAAACCTCGGGAT
Source organism: Saccoglossus kowalevskii (assembly GCF_978046115.1). Classification (NCBI taxonomy): domain Eukaryota; kingdom Metazoa; phylum Hemichordata; class Enteropneusta; family Harrimaniidae; genus Saccoglossus; species Saccoglossus kowalevskii. The sequence goes on from NC_140655.1 coordinate 1,227,783, forward strand.
ACTCAAGTCTAACACAAGTTTTGACTGTTGAAACCTCAGGATACTCATGTCTACCCCTAGTTTTGACTGTTGAAACCTCTGAATACACATGTCTACCCCTAGTTTTGACTGTTGAAACGTCGGGATACTCGTGTCTACCCCTAGTTTTGACTGTTGAAACCTCCTCGGGATACTCATGTCTACCACTAGTTTTGACAGTTGAACCCTCAGGATACTCATGTCTACCTCTAGTTTTGACTGTTGAAACCTCAGGATACTCGTGTCTACCCGTAGTTTTGACTGTTGAACCCTCCGAATACTCATGTCTACCACTAGTTTTGACTGTTGAACCCTCAGGATACTCATGTCTACCACTAGTTTTGACTGTTGAAACCTCAGGATACTCGTGTCTACCACTAGTTTTGACTGTTGAACCCTCAGGATACTCATGTCTACCACGAGTTTTGACTGTTGAACCCTCAGGATACTCATGTCTACCCGTAGTTTTGACTGTTGAACCCTCCGAATACTCATGTCTACCACTAGTTTTGACTGTTTAAACCTCAGGATACTGATGTCTACCTATAGTTTTGACTGTTGAAACCTCAGGATACTCGTGTCTAACCCTAGTTTTGACTGTTGAAACTTCCTCGGGATACTCATGTCTACCACGAGTTTTGACTGTTGAACCCTCAGGATACTCATGTCTACCCGTAGTTTTGACTGTTTAAACCTCCGGATACTCATGTCTACCACTAGTTTTGACTGTTGAAACCTCCGGCTACTCTTGTCTACCACTAGTTTTGACTGTTGAAACGCCAGGATACTCATGTCTACCCCTAGTTTAGACTGTTGAAACCTCGGGATACTCATGTCTACCACTAGTTTTGACTGTTTAAACCTCCGGATACTCTTGTCGACCACTAGTTTTGACTGTTGAAACCTCCGGATACTCATGTCTACCACTAGTTTTGACTGTTGAAACCTCCGGATACTCATGTCTACCACTAGTTTTGACTGTTGAAACCTCCGGATACTCTTGTCTACCCCTAGTTTTGACTGTTAACACCTCAGGATACTCATGTCTACCCGTTTTTTTGACTGTTGAAACCTCGGGATACTCGTGTCTACCACACGTTTTGACTGTTGAAACCTCAGGATACTCATGTCTACCACTAGTTTTGACTGTTGAAACCTCTTAATACACATGTCTACCCCTAGTTTTGACTGTTGAAACGTCGGGATACTCATGTCTACCCGTAGTTTTGACTGTTGGAACCTCCGGATACTCTTGTCTATCACGAGATTTGACTGTTGAACCCTCAGGATACTCATGTCTACCCGTAGTTTTGACTTTTGAACCCTCCGAATACTCATGTCTACCACTAGTTTTGACTGTTTAAACCTCAGGATACTCATGTCTACCAATAGTTTTGACTGTTGAAACTTCCTCGGGTTACTCATGTCTACCACTAGTTTTGACTGTTTAAACCTCAGGATACTCATGTCTACCTATAGTTTTGACTGTTGAAACCTCAGGATACTCGTCTCTACCCCTAGTTTTGACTGTTGAAACCTCCTCGGGATACTCATGTCTACCACTAGTTTTTACTGTTGAAACCTCCGGATACTCATGTCTACCCCTAGTTTTGTCTGTTGAAACGTCATGATACTCATGTCTACCCGTAGTTTTGACTGTTGAAACCTCGGGATACTCAAGTCTAACACAAGTTTTGACTGTTGAAACCTCAGGATACTCATGTCTACCCCTAGTTTTGACTGTTGAAACCTCTGAATACACATGTCTACCCGTAGTTTTGACTGTTGAAACCTCGGGATACTCGTGTCTACCACACGTTTTGACTGTTGAAACCTCAGGATACTCATGTCTATCACTAGTTTTGACTGTTGAAACCTCTTAATACACATATCTACCCCTAGTTTTGACTGTTGAAACGTCGGGATACTCATGTCTACCCGTAGTTTTGACTGTTGAAACCTCGGGATACTCAAGTCTACCACAAGTTTTGACTGTTGAAACCTCAGGATACTCATGTCTACCCCTATTTTTGACTGTTGAAACCTCTGAATACACATGTCTACCCCTAGTTTTGACTGTTGAAACGTCGGGATACTCGTGTCTACCCCTAGTTTTGACTGTTGAAACCTCCTCGGGATACTCATGTCTACCACTAGTTTTGACTGTTGAACCCTTAGGATACTCATGTCCACCACTAGTTTTGACTGTTGAAACCTCAGGATACTCGTGTCTACCCTTAGTTTTGACTGTTGAACCCTCCGAATACTCATGTCTACCACTAGTTTTGACTGTTGAAACCTCGGGATACTCGTGTCTACCACACGTTTTGACTGTTGACACCTCAGGATACTCATGTCTACCACTAGTTTTGACTGTTGAAACCTCTTAATACTCATGTCTACCCGTAGTTTTGACTGTTGAACCCTCCGAATACTCATGTCTACCACTAGTTTTGACTGTTTAAACCTCAGGATACTCATGTCTACCACTAGATTTGACTGTTGAACCCTTAGGATACTCATGTCCACCACTAGTTTTGACTGTTGAAACCTCAGGATACTCGTGTCTACCCTTAGTTTTGACTGTTGAACCCTCCGAATACTCATGTCTACCACTAGTTTTGACTGTTGAAACGTCGGGATACTCGTGTCTACCCCTAGTTTTGACTGTTGAAACCTCCTCGGGATACTCATGTCTACCACTAGTTTTGACAGTTGAACCCTCAGGATACTCATGTCTACCTCTAGTTTTGACTGTTGAAACCTCAGGATACTCGTGTCTACCCGTAGTTTTGACTGTTGAACCCTCCGAATACTCATGTCTACCACTAGTTTTGACTGTTGAACCCTCAGGATACTCATGTCTACCACTAGTTTTGACTGTTGAAACCTCAGGATACTCGTGTCTACCACTAGTTTTGACTGTTGAACCCTCAGGATACTCATGTCTACCACGAGTTTTGACTGTTGAACCCTCAGGATACTCATGTCTACCCGTAGTTTTGACTGTTGAACCCTCCGAATACTCATGTCTACCACTAGTTTTGACTGTTTAAACCTCAGGATACTCATGTCTACCTATAGTTTTGACTGTTGAAACCTCAGGATACTCGTGTCTAACCCTAGTTTTGACTGTTGAAACTTCCTCGGGATACTCATGTCTACCACGAGTTTTGACTGTTGAACCCTCAGGATACTCATGTCTACCCGTAGTTTTGACTGTTTAAACCTCCGGATACTCATGTCTACCACTAGTTTTGACTGTTGAAACCTCCGGATACTCTTGTCTACCACTAGTTTTGACTGTTGAAACGCCAGGATACTCATGTCTACCCCTAGTTTAGACTGTTGAAACCTCGGGATACTCATGTCTACCACTAGTTTTGACTGTTTAAACCTCCGGATACTCTTGTCGACCACTAGTTTTGACTGTTGAAACCTCCGGATACTCATGTCTACCACTAGTTTTGACTGTTGAAACCTCCGGATACTCATGTCTACCACTAGTTTTGACTGTTGAAACCTCCGGATACTCTTGTCTACCCCTAGTTTTGACTGTTAACACCTCAGGATACTCATGTCTACCCGTTTTTTTGACAGTTGAAACCTCGGGATACTCAAGTCTACCACAAGTTTTGACTGTTGAAACCTCAGGATACTCATGTCTACCCCTATTTTTGACTGTTGAAACCTCCGAATACACATGTCTACCCCTAGTTTTGACTGTTGAAACGTCGGGATACTCGTGTCTACCCCAAGTTTTGACTGTTGAAACCTCCTCGGGATATTCATGTCTACCACTAGTTTTGACTGTTGAACCCTCAGGATACTCATGTCTACCACTAGTTTTGACTGTTGAAACCTCAGGATACTCGTGTCTACCCGTAGTTTTGACTGTTGAACCCTCCGAATACTCATGTCACCACTAGTTTTGACTGTTGAAACCTCGGGATACTCGTGTCTACCACACGTTTTGACTGTTGAAACCTCAGGATACTCATATCTACCACTAGTTTTGACTGTTGAAACCTCTTAATACACATGTCTACCCCTAGTTTTGACTGTTGAAACGTCGGGATACTCATGTCTACCCGTAGTTTTGACTGTTGGAACCTCCGGATACTCTTGTCTATCACGAGATTTGACTGTTGAACCCTCAGGATACTCATGTCTACCCGTAGTTTTGACTGTTGAACCCTCCGAATACTCATGTCTACCACTAGTTTTGACTGTTTAAACCTCAGGATACTCATGTCTACCAATAGTTTTGACTGTTGAAACTTCCTCGGGTTACTCATGTCTACCACTAGTTTTGACTGTTTAAACCTCAGGATACTCATGTCTACCTATAGTTTTGACTGTTGAAACCTCAGGATACTCGTCTCTACCCCTAGTTTTGACTGTTGAAACCTCCTCGGGATACTCATGTCTACCACTAGTTTTTACTGTTGAAACCTCCGGATACTCATGTCTACCCCTAGTTTTGACTGTTGAAACGTCATGATACTCATGTCTACCCGTAGTTTTGACTGTTGAAACCTCGGGATACTCAAGTCTAACACAAGTTTTGACTGTTGAAACCTCAGGATACTCATGTCTACCCCTAGTTTTGACTGTTGAAACCTCTGAATACACATGTCTACCCGTAGTTTTGACTGTTGAAACCTCGGGATACTCGTGTCTACCACACGTTTTGACTGTTGAAACCTCAGGATACTCATGTCTATCACTAGTTTTGACTGTTGAAACCTCTTAATACACATATCTACCCCTAGTTTTGACTGTTGAAACGTCGGGATACTCATGTCTACCCGTAGTTTTGACTGTTGAAACCTCGGGATACTCAAGTCTACCACAAGTTTTGACTGTTGAAACCTCAGGATACTCATGTCTACCCCTATTTTTGACTGTTGAAACCTCCGGATACTCATGTCTACCACTAGTTTTGACTGTTGAAACCTCCGGATACTCATGTCTACCACTAGTTTTGACTGTTGAAACCTCAGGATACTCATGTCTACCCCTAGTTTTGACTGTTGAAACCTCTGAATACACATGTCTACCCGTAGTTTTGACTGTTGAAACCTCGGGATACTCGTGTCTACCCGTAGTTTTGACTGTTTAAACCTCCGGATACTCATGTCTACCACTAGTTTTGACTGTTGAAACCTCCGGATACTCTTGTCTACCACTAGTTTTGACTGTTGAAACGCCAGGATACTCATGTCTACCCCTAGTTTAGACTGTTGAAACCTCGGGATACTCATGTCTACCACTAGTTTTGACTGTTTAAACCTCCGGATACTCTTGTCGACCACTAGTTTTGACTGTTGAAACCTCCGGATACTCATGTCTACCACTAGTTTTGACTGTTGAAACCTCCGGATACTCATGTCTACCACTAGTTTTGACTGTTGAAACCTCCGGATACTCTTGTCTACCCCTAGTTTTGACTGTTAACACCTCAGGATACTCATGTCTACCCGTTTTTTTGACAGTTGAAACCTCGGGATACTCAAGTCTACCACAAGTTTTGACTGTTGAAACCTCAGGATACTCATGTCTACCCCTATTTTTGACTGTTGAAACCTCCGAATACACATGTCTACCCCTAGTTTTGACTGTTGAAACGTCGGGATACTCGTGTCTACCCCAAGTTTTGACTGTTGAAACCTCCTCGGGATATTCATGTCTACCACTAGTTTTGACTGTTGAACCCTCAGGATACTCATGTCTACCACTAGTTTTGACTGTTGAAACCTCAGGATACTCGTGTCTACCCGTAGTTTTGACTGTTGAACCCTCCGAATACTCATGTCACCACTAGTTTTGACTGTTGAAACCTCGGGATACTCGTGTCTACCACACGTTTTGACTGTTGAAACCTCAGGATACTCATATCTACCACTAGTTTTGACTGTTGAAACCTCTTAATACACATGTCTACCCCTAGTTTTGACTGTTGAAACGTCGGGATACTCATGTCTACCCGTAGTTTTGACTGTTGGAACCTCCGGATACTCTTGTCTATCACGAGATTTGACTGTTGAACCCTCAGGATACTCATGTCTACCCGTAGTTTTGACTGTTGAACCCTCTGAATACTCATGTCTACCACTAGTTTTGACTGTTTAAACCTCAGGATACTCATGTCTACCAATAGTTTTGACTGTTGAAACTTCCTCGGGTTACTCATGTCTACCACTAGTTTTGACTGTTTAAACCTCAGGATACTCATGTCTACCTATAGTTTTGACTGTTGAAACCTCAGGATACTCGTCTCTACCCCTAGTTTTGACTGTTGAAACCTCCTCGGGATACTCATGTCTACCACTAGTTTTTACTGTTGAAACCTCCGGATACTCATGTCTACCCCTAGTTTTGACTGTTGAAACGTCATGATACTCATGTCTACCCGTAGTTTTGACTGTTGAAACCTCGGGATACTCAAGTCTAACACAAGTTTTGACTGTTGAAACCTCAGGATACTCATGTCTACCCCTAGTTTTGACTGTTGAAACCTCTGAATACACATGTCTACCCGTAGTTTTGACTGTTGAAACCTCGGGATACTCGTGTCTACCACACGTTTTGACTGTTGAAACCTCAGGATACTCATGTCTATCACTAGTTTTGACTGTTGAAACCTCTTAATACACATATCTACCCCTAGTTTTGACTGTTGAAACGTCGGGATACTCATGTCTACCCGTAGTTTTGACTGTTGAAACCTCGGGATACTCAAGTCTACCACAAGTTTTGACTGTTGAAACCTCAGGATACTCATGTCTACCCCTATTTTTGACTGTTGAAACCTCTGAATACACATGTCTACCCCTAGTTTTGACTGTTGAAACGTCGGGATACTCGTGTCTACCCCTAGTTTTGACTGTTGAAACCTCCTCGGGATACTCATGTCTACCACTAGTTTTGACTGTTGAACCCTTAGGATACTCATGTCCACCACTAGTTTTGACTGTTGAAACCTCAGGATACTCGTGTCTACCCTTAGTTTTGACTGTTGAACCCTCCGAATACTCATGTCTACCACTAGTTTTGACTGTTGAAACCTCGGGATACTCGTGTCTACCACACGTTTTGACTGTTGACACCTCAGGATACTCATGTCTACCACTAGTTTTGACTGTTGAAACCTCTTAATACTCATGTCTACCCGTAGTTTTGACTGTTGAACCCTCCGAATACTCATGTCTACCACTAGTTTTGACTGTTTAAACCTCAGGATACTCATGTCTACCACTAGATTTGACTGTTGAACCCTTAGGATACTCATGTCCACCACTAGTTTTGACTGTTGAAACCTCAGGATACTCGTGTCTACCCTTAGTTTTGACTGTTGAACCCCCCGAATACTCATGTCTACCACTAGTTTTGACTGTTGAAACGTCGGGATACTCGTGTCTACCCCTAGTTTTGACTGTTGAAACCTCCTCGGGATACTCATGTCTACCACTAGTTTTGACAGTTGAACCCTCAGGATACTCATGTCTACCTCTAGTTTTGACTGTTGAAACCTCAGGATACTCGTGTCTACCCGTAGTTTTGACTGTTGAACCCTCCGAATACTCATGTCTACCACTAGTTTTGACTGTTGAACCCTCAGGATACTCATGTCTACCACTAGTTTTGACTGTTGAAACCTCAGGATACTCGTGTCTACCACTAGTTTTGACTGTTGAACCCTCAGGATACTCATGTCTACCACGAGTTTTGACTGTTGAACCCTCAGGATACTCATGTCTACCCGTAGTTTTGACTGTTGAACCCTCCGAATACTCATGTCTACCACTAGTTTTGACTGTTTAAACCTCAGGATACTCATGTCTACCTATAGTTTTGACTGTTGAAACCTCAGGATACTCGTGTCTAACCCTAGTTTTGACTGTTGAAACTTCCTCGGGATACTCATGTCTACCACGAGTTTTGACTGTTGAACCCTCAGGATACTCATGTCTACCCGTAGTTTTGACTGTTTAAACCTCCGGATACTCATGTCTACCACTAGTTTTGACTGTTGAAACCTCCGGATACTCTTGTCTACCACTAGTTTTGACTGTTGAAACGCCAGGATACTCATGTCTACCCCTAGTTTAGACTGTTGAAACCTCGGGATACTCATGTCTACCACTAGTTTTGACTGTTTAAACCTCCGGATACTCTTGTCGACCACTAGTTTTGACTGTTGAAACCTCCGGATACTCATGTCTACCACTAGTTTTGACTGTTGAAACCTCCGGATACTCATGTCTACCACTAGTTTTGACTGTTGAAACCTCCGGATACTCTTGTCTACCCCTAGTTTTGACTGTTAACACCTCAGGATACTCATGTCTACCCGTTTTTTTGACTGTTGAAACCTCGGGATACTCGTGTCTACCACACGTTTTGACTGTTGAAACCTCAGGATACTCATGTCTACCACTAGTTTTGACTGTTGAAACCTCTTAATACACATGTCTACCCCTAGTTTTGACTGTTGAAACGTCGGGATACTCATGTCTACCACTAGTTTTGACTGTTGAACCCTCAGGATACTCATGTCTACCACGAGTTTTGATTGTTGAACCCTCAGTATACTCATGTCTACCACTAGTTTTGACTGTTGAAACCTCTGAATACACATGTCTACCCCTAGTTTTGACTGTTGAAACGTCGGGATACTCATGTCTACCCGTAGTTTTGACTGTTGAACCCTCAGGATACTCATGTCTACCCGTAGTTTTGACTGTTGAACCCTCCGAATACTCATGTCTACCACTAGTTTTGACTGTTTAAACCTCAGGATACTCATGTCTACCACTAGTTTTGACTGTTGAAACCTCTTAATACTCATGTCTACCCGTAGTTTTGACTGTTGAACCCTCCGAATACTCATGTCTACAACTAGTTTTGACTGTTTAAACCTCAGGATACTCATGTCTACCAATAGTTTTGACTGTTGAAACCTCAGGATACTCGTGTCTACCCCTAGTTTTAACTGTTAACACCTCAGGATACTCATGTCTACCCGTAGTTTTGACTGTTGAAACCTCGGGATACTCGTGTCTACCACGAGTTTTGATTGTTGAACCCTCAGTATACTCATGTCTACCACTAGTTTTGACTGTTGAAACCTCTGAATACACATGTCTACCCCTAGTTTTGACTGTTGAAACGTCGGGATACTCATGTCTACCCGTAGTTTTGACTGTTGAACCCTCAGGATACTCATGTCTACCCGTAGTTTTGACTGTTGAACCCTCCGAATACTCATGTCTACCACTAGTTTTGACTGTTTAAACCTCAGGATACTCATGTCTACCTATAGTTTTGACTGTTGAAACCTCAGGATATTCGTGTCTACCCCTAGTTTTGACTGTTGAAACTTCCTCGGGTTACTCATGTCTACGACTAGTTTTGACTGTTTAAACCTCAGGATACTCATGTCTACCTATAGTTTTGACTGTTGAAACCTCAGGATACTCGTCTCTACCCCTAGTTTTGACTGTTGATACCTCCTCGGGATACTCATGTCTACCACTAGTTTTTACTGTTGAAACCTCCGGATACTCATGTCTACCCCTAGTTTTGACTGTTGAAACGTCATGATACTCATGTCTACCCGTAGTTTTGACTATTGAAACCTCGGGATACTCAAGTCTAACACAAGTTTTGACTGTTGAAACCTCAGGATACTCATGTCTACCCCTAGTTTTGACTGTTGAAACCTCTGAATACACATGTCTACCCCTAGTTTTGACTGTTGAAACGTCGGGATACTCGTGTCTACCCCTAGTTTTGACTGTTGAAACCTCCTCGGGATACTCATGTCTACCACTAGTTTTGACAGTTGAACCCTCAGGATACTCATGTCTACCTCTAGTTTTGACTGTTGAAACCTCAGGATACTCGTGTCTACCCGTAGTTTTGACTGTTGAACCCTCCGAATACTCATGTCTACCACTAGTTTTGACTGTTGAACCCTCAGGATACTCATGTCTACCACTAGTTTTGACTGTTGAAACCTCAGGATACTCGTGTCTACCACTAGTTTTGACTGTTGAACCCTCAGGATACTCATGTCTACCACGAGTTTTGACTGTTGAACCCTCAGGATACTCATGTCTACCCGTAGTTTTGACTGTTGAACCCTCCGAATACTCATGTCTACCACTAGTTTTGACTGTTTAAACCTCAGGATACTGATGTCTACCTATAGTTTTGACTGTTGAAACCTCAGGATACTCGTGTCTAACCCTAGTTTTGACTGTTGAAACTTCCTCGGGATACTCATGTCTACCACGAGTTTTGACTGTTGAACCCTCAGGATACTCATGTCTACCCGTAGTTTTGACTGTTTAAACCTCCGGATACTCATGTCTACCACTAGTTTTGACTGTTGAAACCTCCGGCTACTCTTGTCTACCACTAGTTTTGACTGTTGAAACGCCAGGATACTCATGTCTACCCCTAGTTTAGACTGTTGAAACCTCGGGATACTCATGTCTACCACTAGTTTTGACTGTTTAAACCTCCGGATACTCTTGTCGACCACTAGTTTTGACTGTTGAAACCTCCGGATACTCATGTCTACCACTAGTTTTGACTGTTGAAACCTCCGGATACTCATGTCTACCACTAGTTTTGACTGTTGAAACCTCCGGATACTCTTGTCTACCCCTAGTTTTGACTGTTAACACCTCAGGATACTCATGTCTACCCGTTTTTTTGACTGTTGAAACCTCGGGATACTCGTGTCTACCACACGTTTTGACTGTTGAAACCTCAGGATACTCATGTCTACCACTAGTTTTGACTGTTGAAACCTCTTAATACACATGTCTACCCCTAGTTTTGACTGTTGAAACGTCGGGATACTCATGTCTACCCGTAGTTTTGACTGTTGAAACCTCGGGATACTCAAGTCTACCACAAGTTTTGACTGTTGAAACCTCAGGATACTCATGTCTACCCCTAGTTTTGACTGTTGAAACCTCTGAATACACATGTCTACCCCTAGTTTTGACTGTTGAAACGTCGGGATACTCGTGTCTAACCCTAGTTTTGACTGTTGAACAGCCTCCTCGGGATACTCATGTCTACCACTAGTTTTGACTGTTGAACCCTCAGGATACTCATGTCTACCACGAGTTTTGATTGTTGAACCCTCAGTATACTCATGTCTACCACTAGTTTTGACTGTTGAAACCTCTGAATACACATGTCTACCCCTAGTTTTGACTGTTGAAACGTCGGGATACTCATGTCTACCCGTAGTTTTGACTGTTGAACCCTCAGGATACTCATGTCTACCCGTAGTTTTGACTGTTGAACCCTCCGAATACTCATGTCTACCACTAGTTTTGACTGTTTAAACCTCAGGATACTCATGTCTACCTATAGTTTTGACTGTTGAAACCTCAGGATACTCGTGTCTACCCCTAGTTTTGACTGTTGAAACTTCCTCGGGTTACTCATTTCTACCACTAGTTTTGACAGTTGAACCCTCAGGATACTCATGTCTACCTCTAGTTTTGACTGTTGAAACCTCAGGATACTCCTGTCTACCCGTAGTTTTGACTGTTGAACCCTCCGAATACTCATGTCTACCACTAGTTTTGACTGTTGAACCCTCAGAATACTCATGTCTACCACTAGTTTTGACTGTTGAAACCTCAGGATACTCGTGTCTACCACTAGTTTTGACTGTTGAACCCTCAGGATACTCATGTCTACCACGAGTTTTGACTGTTGAACCCTCAGGATACTCATGTCTACCCGTAGTTTTGACTGTTGAACCCTCCGAATACTCATGTCAACCACTAGTTTTGACTGTTTAAACCTCAGGATACTCATGTCTACCTATAGTTTTGACTGTTGAAACCTCAGGATACTCGTGTCTAACCCTAGTTTTGACTGTTGAAAACTCCTCGGGATACTCATGTCTACCACTAGTTTGACTGTTGAACCCTCAGGATACACATGTCTACCCCTAGTTTTGACTGTTGAAACGTCGGGATACTCATGTCTACCCGTAGTTTTGACTGTTGAACCCTCCGAATACTCATGTCTACCACTAGTTTTGACTGTTTAAACCTCAGGATACTCATGTCTACCTATAGTTTTGACTGTTGAAACCTCAGGATATTCGTGTCTACCCCTAGTTTTAACTGTTGAAACTTCCTCGGGTTACTCATGTCTACCACTAGTTTTGACTGTTTAAACCTCAGGATACTCATGTCTACCTATAGTTTTGACTGTTGAAACCTCATGATACTCGTCTCTACCCCTACTTTTGACTGTTGAAACCTCCTCGGGATACTCATGTCTACCACTAGTTTTTACTGTTGAAACCTCCGGATACTCATGTCTACCCCTAGTTTTGACTGTTGAAACGTCATGATACTCATGTCTACCCGTAGTTTTGACTATTGAAACCTCGGGATACTCAAGTCTAACACAAGTTTTGACTGTTGAAACCTCAGGATACTCATGTCTACCCCTAGTTTTGACTGTTGAAACCTCTGAATACACATGTCTACCCCTAGTTTTGACTGTTGAAACGTCGGGATACTCGTGTCTACCCCTAGTTTTGACTGTTGAAACCTCCTCGGGATACTCATGTCTACCACTAGTTTTGACAGTTGAACCCTCAGGATACTCATGTCTACCTCTAGTTTTGACTGTTGAAACCTCAGGATACTCGTGTCTACCCGTAGTTTTGACTGTTGAACCCTCCGAATACTCATGTCTACCACTAGTTTTGACTGTTGAACCCTCAGGATACTCATGTCTACCACTAGTTTTGACTGTTGAAACCTCAGGATACTCGTGTCTACCACTAGTTTTGACTGTTGAACCCTCAGGATACTCATGTCTACCACGAGTTTTGACTGTTGAACCCCCAGGATACTCATGTCTACCCGTAGTTTTGACTGTTGAACCCTCCGAATACTCATGTCTACCACTAGTTTTGACTGTTTAAACCTCAGGATACTCATGTCTACCTATAGTTTTGACTGTTGAAACCTCAGGATACTCGTGTCTAACCCTAGTTTTGACTGTTGAAACTTCCTCGGGATACTCATGTCTACCACGAGTTTTGACTGTTGAACCCTCAGGATACTCATGTCTACCCGTAGTTTTGACTGTTTAAACCTCCGGATACTCATGTCTACCACTAGTTTTGACTGTTGAAACCTCCGGATACTCTTGTCTACCACTAGTTTTGACTGTTGAAACGCCAGGATACTCATGTCTACAACTAGTTTTGACTGTTGAAACCTCGGGATACTCATGTCTACCACTAGTTTTGACTGTTTAAACCTCCGGATACTCTTGTCGACCACTAGTTTTGACTGTTGAACCCTCAGGATACTCATGTCTACCACTAGTTTTGACTGTTGAAACCTCGGGATACTCTTGTCTACCACGAGTATTGATTGTTGAACCCTCAGTATACTCATGTCTACCACTAGTTTTGACTGTTGAAACCTCTGAATACACATGTCTACCCCTAGTTTTGACTGTTGAAACGTCGGGATACTCATGTCTACCCGTAGTTTTGACTGTTGAAACGTCGGGATACTCATGTCTACCCGTAGTTTTGACTGTTGAAACCTCCTCGGGATACTCATGTCTACCACTAGTTTGACTGTTGAACCCTCAGGATACACATGTCTACCCCTAGTTTTGACTGTTGAAACGTCGGGATACTCATGTCTACCCGTAGTTTTGACTGTTGAACCCTCATGATACTCATGTCTACCCGTAGTTTTGACTGTTGAACCCTCCGAATACTCATGTCTACCACTAGTTTTGACTGTTTAAACCTCAGGATACTCATGTCTACCTATAGTTTTGACTGTTGAAACCTCAGGATATTCGTGTCTACCCCTAGTTTTAACTGTTGAAACTTCCTCGGGTTACTCATGTCTACCACTAGTTTTGACTGTTTAAACCTCAGGATACTCATGTCTACCTATAGTTTTGACTGTTGAAACCTCAGGATACTCGTCTCTACCCCTAGTTTTGACTGTTGAAACCTCCTCGGGATACTCACGTCTACCACTAGTTTTTACTGTTGAAACCTCCGGATACTCATGTCTACCCCTAGTTTTGACTGTTGAAACGTCATGATACTCATGTCTACCCGTAGTTTTGACTATTGAAACCTCGGGATACTCAAGTCTAACACAAGTTTTGACTGTTGAAACCTCAGGATACTCATGTCTACCCCTAGTTTTGACTGTTGAAACCTCTGAATACACATGTCTACCCCTAGTTTTGACTGTTGAAACGTCGGGATACTCGTGTCTACCCCTAGTTTTGACTGTTGAAACCTCCTCGGGATACTCTTGTCTACCACTAGTTTTGACAGTTGAACCCTCAGGATACTCATGTCTACCTCTAGTTTTGACTGTTGAAACCTCAGGATACTCGTGTCTACCCGTAGTTTTGACTGTTGAACCCTCCGAATACTCATGTCTACCACTAGTTTTGACTGTTGAACCCTCAGGATACTCATGTCTACCACTAGTTTTGACTGTTGAAACCTAAGGATACTCGTGTCTACCACTAGTTTTGACTGTTGAACCCTCAGGATACTCATGTCTACCACGAGTTTTGACTGTTGAACCCTCAGGATACTCATGTCTACCCGTAGTTTTGACTGTTGAATCCTCCGAATACTCATGTCTACCACTAGTTTTGACTGTTTAAACCTCAGGATACTCATGTCTACCTATAGTTTTGACTGTTGAAACCTCAGGATACTCGTGTCTAACCCTAGTTTTGACTGTTGAAACTTCCTCGGGATACTCATGTCTACCACGAGTTTTGACTGTTGAACCCTCAGGATACTCATGTCTACCCGTAGTTTTGACTGTTTAAACCTCCGGATACTCATGTCTACCACTAGTTTTGACTGTTGAAACCTCCGGATACTCTTGTCTACCACTAGTTTTGACTGTTGAAACGCCAGGATACTCATGTCTACCACTAGTTTTGACTGTTGAAACCTCGGGATACTCATGTCTACCACTAGTTTTGACTGTTTAAACCTCCGGATACTCTTGTCGACCACTAGTTTTGACTGTTGAAACCTCCGGATACTCATGTCTACCATTAGTTTTGACAGTTGAAACCTCTGAATACACATGTCTACCCCTAGTTTTGACTGTTGAAACGTCGGGATACTCGTGTCTACCCCTAGTTTTGACTGTTGAAACCTCCTCGGGATACTCATGTCTACCACTAGTTTTGACAGTTGAACCCTCAGGATACTCATGTCTACCTCTAGTTTTGACTGTTGAAACCTCAGGATACTCGTGTCTACCACTAGTTTTGACTGTTGAACCCTCAGGATACTCATGTCTACCACGAGTTTTGACTGTTGAACCCTCAGGATACTCATGTCTACCCGTAGTTTTGACTGTTGAACCCTCCGAATACTCATGTCTACCACTAGTTTTGACTGTTTAAACCTCAGGATACTCATGTCTACCTATAGTTTTGACTGTTGAAACCTCAGGATACTCGTGTCTAATCCTAGTTTTGACTGTTGAAACTTCCTCGGGATACTCATGTCTACCACGAGTTTTGACTGTTGAACCCTCAGGATACTCATGTCTACCCGTAGTTTTGACTGTTTAAACCTCCGGATACTCATGTCTACCACTAGTTTTGACTGTTGAAACCTCCGGATACTCTTGTCTACCACTAGTTTTGACTGTTGAAACGCCAGGATACTCATGTCTACCACTAGTTTTGACTGTTGAAACCTCGGGATACTCATGTCTACCACTAGTTTTGACTGTTTAAACCTCCTGATACTCTTGTCGACCACTAGTTTTGACTGTTGAAACCTCCGGATACTCATGTCTACCATTAGTTTTGACAGTTGAAACCTCCGGATACTCATGTCTACCACTAGTTTTGACTGTTGAAACCTCCGGATACTCTTGTCTACCCCTAGTTTTGACTGTTAACACCTCAGGATACTCATGTCTACCCGTTTTTTTGACTGTTGAAACCTCGGGATACTCGTGTCTACCACACGTTTTGACTGTTGAAACCTCAGGATACTCATGTCTACCACTAGTTTTGACTGTTGAAACCTCTTAATACACATGTCTACCCCTAGTTTTGACTGTTGAAACGTCGGGATACTCATGTCTACCCGTAGTTTTGACTGTTGAAACCTCGGGATACTCAAGTCTACCACTAGTTTTGACTGTTGAAACCTCAGGATACTCATGTCTACCCCTAGTTTTGACTGTTGAAACCTCTGAATACACATGTCTACCCTTAGTTTTGACTGTTGAAACGTCGGGATACTCGTGTCTAACCCTAGTTTTGACTGTTGAAACCTCCTCGGGATACTCATGTCTAC
Source organism: Saccoglossus kowalevskii (assembly GCF_978046115.1). Taxonomy (NCBI): domain Eukaryota; kingdom Metazoa; phylum Hemichordata; class Enteropneusta; family Harrimaniidae; genus Saccoglossus; species Saccoglossus kowalevskii. The sequence goes on from NC_140655.1 coordinate 1,244,194, forward strand.
CACTAGTCTTGACTGTTGAACCCTCAGGATACTCATGTCTACCACGAGTTTTGATTGTTGAACCCTCAGTATACTCATGTCTACCACTAGTTTTGACTGTTGAAACCTCTGAATACACATGTCTACCCCTAGTTTTGACTGTTGAAACGTCGGGATACTCATGTCTACCCGTAGTTTTGACTGTTGAACCCTCAGGATACTCATGTCTACCCGTAGTTTTGACTGTTGAACCCTCCGAATACTCATGTCTACCACTAGTTTTGACTGTTTAAACCTCAGGATACTCATGTCTACCTATAGTTTTGACTGTTGAAACCTCAGGATACTCGTGTCTACCCCTAGTTTTGACTGTTGAAACTTCCTCGGGTTACTCATGTCTACCACTAGTTTTGACAGTTGAACCCTCAGGATACTCATGTCTACCTCTAGTTTTGACTGTTGAAACCTCAGGATACTCGTGTCTACCCGTAGTTTTGACTGTTGAACCCTCCGAATACTCATGTCTACCACTAGTTTTGACTGTTGAACCCTCAGGATACTCATGTCTACCACTAGTTTTGACTGTTGAAACCTCAGGATACTCGTGTCTACCACTAGTTTCGACTGTTGAACCCTCAGGATACTCATGTCTACCACGAGTTTTGACTGTTGAACCCTCAGGATACTCATGTCTACCCGTAGTTTTGACTGTTGAACCCTCCGAATACTCATGTCTACCACTAGTTTTGACTGTTTAAACCTCAGGATACTCATGTCTACCTATAGTTTTGACTGTTGAAACCTCAGGATACTCGTGTCTAACCCTAGTTTTGACTGTTGAAACTTCCTCGGGATACTCATGTCTACCACGAGTTTTGACTGTTGAACCCTCAGGATACTCATGTCTACCCGTAGTTTTGACTGTTTAAACCTCCGGATACTCATGTCTACCACTAGTTTTGACTGTTGAAACCTCCGGATACTCTTGTCTACCACTAGTTTTGACTGTTGAAACGCCAGGATACTCATGTCTACCACTAGTTTTGACTGTTGAAACCTCGGGATACTCATGTCTACCACTAGTTTTGACTGTTTAAACCTCCGGATACTCTTGTCGACCACTAGTTTTGACTGTTGAAACCTCCGGATACTCATGTCTACCACTAGTTTTGACTGTTGAAACCTCCGGATACTCATGTCTACCACTAGTTTTGACTGTTGAAACCTCCGGATACTCTTGTCTACCCCTAGTTTTGACTGTTAACACCTCAGGATACTCATGTCTAACCGTTTTTTTGACTGTTGAAACCTCGGGATACTCGTGTCTACCACACGTTTTGACTGTTGAAACCTCAGGATACTCATGTCTACCACTGGTTTTGACTGTTGAAACCTCTTAATACACATGTCTACCCCTAGTTTTGACTGTTGAAACTTCGGGATACTCATGTCTACCCGTAGTTTTGACTGTTGAAACCTCGGGATACTCAAGTCTACCACAAGTTTTGACTGTTGAAACCTCAGAATACTCATGTCTACCCCTAGTTTTGACTGTTGAAACCTCTGAATACACATGTCTACCCCTAGTTTTGACTGTTGAAACGTCGGGATACTCGTGTCTAACCCTAGTTTTGACTGTTGAAACCTCCTCGGGATACTCATGTCTACCACTAGTTTTGACTGTTGAACCCTCAGGATACTCATGTCTACCCGTAGTTTTGACTGTTGAACCCTCCGAATACTCATGTCTACCACTAGTTTTGACTGTTTAAACCTCAGGATACTCATGTCTACCTATAGTTTTGACTGTTGAAACCTCAGGATACTCGTGTCTACCCCTAGTTTTGACTGTTGAAACTTCCTCGGGTTACTCATGTCTACCACTAGTTTTGACTGTTGAAACCTCAGGATACTCTTGTCTACCCCTAGTTTTGACTGTTGAAACCTCAGTATACTCGGGTCTACCCGTAGTTTTGACTGTTGAACCCTCAGGATACTCATGTCTACCACGAGTTTTGACTGTTGAACCCTCAAGATACTCATGTCTACCCGTAGTTTTGACTGTTTAAACCTCAGGATACTCATGTCTATCTTTAGTTTTGACTGTTGAAACCTCAGGATACTCGTGTCTACCCCTAGTTTTGACTGTTGAAACTTCCTCGGGATACTCATGTCTACCACTAGTTTTGTCTGTTTAAACCTCAGGATACTCATGTCTACCTATAGTTTTGACTGTTGAAACATCAGGATACTCGTGTCTACCCCTAGTTTTGACTGTTGAAACCTCCTCGGGATACTCATGTCTACCACTAGTTGTTACTGTTGAAACCTCCGGATACTCATGTCTACCCCTAGTTTTGACTGTTGAAACGTCATGATACTCATGTCTACCCGTAGTTTTGACTGTTGAAACCTCGGGCTACTCAAGTCTACCACAAGATTTGACTGTTGAAACCTCAGGATACTCATGTTTACCCCTAGTTTTGACTGTTGAAACCTCTGAATACACATGTCTACCCCTAGTTTTGACTGTTGAAACGTCGGGATACTCGTGTCTACCCCTAGTTTTGACTGTTGAAACCTCCTCGGGATACTCATGTCTACCACTAGTTTTGACTGTTGAACCCTCAGAATACTCATGTCTACCACGAGTTTTGACTCTTGAACCCTCAGGATACTCATGTCTACCCGTAGTTTTGACTGTTTAAACCTCCGGATACTCATGTCTACCACTAGTTTTGACTATTGAAACCTCCGGATACTCTTGTTTACCACTAGTTTTGACTGTTCAAACGTCAGGATACTCATGTCTACCACTAGTATTGACTGTTGAAACCTCGGGATACTCATGTCTACCACTTGTTTTGACTGTTTAAACCTCCGGATACTCTTGTCGACCACTAGTTTTGACTGTTGAAACCTCCGGATACTCATGTCTACCACTAGTTTTGACTGATGAAACCTCCGGATACTCATGTCTACCACTAGTTTTGACTGTTGAAACCTCCGGATACTCATGTCTACCACTAGTTTTGACTGTTGAAACCTCCGGATACTCTTGTCTACCCCTAGTTTTGACTGTTAACACCTCAGGATACTCATGTCTACCCGTTTTTTTGACTGTTGAAACCTCGGGATACTCGTGTCTACCACACGTTTTGACTGTTGAAACCTCAGGATACTCATGTCTACCACTAGTTTTGACTGTTGAAACCTCTTAATACACATGTCTACCCCTAGTTTTGACTGTTGAAACGTCGGGATACTCATGTCTACCCGTAGTTTTGACTGTTGAAACCTCGTGATACTCAAGTCTACCACAAGTTTTGACTGTTGAAACCTCAGAATACTCATGTCTACCCCTAGTTTTGACTGTTGAAACCTCTGAATACACATGTCTACCCCTAGTTTTGACTGTTGAAACGTCGGGATACTCGTGTCTAACCCTAGTTTTGACTGTTGAAACCTCCTCGGGATACTCATGTCTACCACTAGTTTTGACTGTTGAACCCTCAGGATACTCATGTCTACCACGAGTTTTGATTGTTGAACCCTCAGTATACTCATGTCTACCACTAGTTTTGACTGTTGAAACCTCTGAATACACATGTCTACCCCTAGTTTTGACTGTTGAAACGTCGGGATACTCATGTCTACCCGTAGTTTTGACTGTTGAACCCTCAGGATACTCATGTCTACCCGTAGTTTTGACTGTTGAACCCTCCGAATACTCATGTCTACCACTAGTTTTGACTGTTTAAACCTCAGGATACTCATGTCTACCTATAGTTTTGACTGTTGAAACCTCAGGATACTCGTGTCTACCCCTAGTTTTGACTGTTGAAACTTCCTCGGGTTACTCATGTCTACCACTAGTTTTGACTGCTGAAACCTCAGGATACTCTTGTCTACCCCTAGTTTTGACTGTTGAAACCTCAGTACACTCGGGTCTACCCGTAGTTTTGACTGTTGAACCCTCAGGATACTCATGTCTACCACGAGTTTTGACTGTTGAACCCTCAAGATACTCATGTCTACCCGTAGTTTTGACTGTTTAAACCTCAGGATACTCATGTCTATCTTTAGTTTTGACTGTTGAAACCTCAGGATACTCGTGTCTACCCCTAGTTTTGACTGTTGAAACTTCCTCGGGATACTCATGTCTACCACTAGTTTTGTCTGTTTAAACCTCAGGATACTCATGTCTACCTATAGTTTTGACTGTTGAAACATCAGGATACTCGTGTCTACCCCTAGTTTTGACTGTTGAAACCTCCTCGGGATACTCATGTCTACCACTAGTTGTTACTGTTGAAACCTCCGGATACTCATGTCTACCCCTAGTTTTGACTGTTGAAACGTCATGATACTCATGTCTACCCGTAGTTTTGACTGTTGAAACCTCGGGCTACTCAAGTCTACCACAAGTTTTGACTGTTGAAACCTCAGGATACTCATGTTTACCCCTAGTTTTGACTGTTGAAACCTCTGAATACACATGTCTACCACTAGTTTTGACTGTTGAAACGTCGGGATACTCGTGTCTACCCCTAGTTTTGACTGTTGAAACCTCCTCGGGATACTCATGTCTACCACTAGTTTTGACTGTTGAACCCTCAGAATACTCATGTCTACCACGAGTTTTGACTCTTGAACCCTCAGGATACTCATGTCTACCCGTAGTTTTGACTGTTTAAACCTCCGGTTACTCATGTCTACCACTAGTTTTGACTATTGAAACCTCCGGATACTCTTGTTTACCACTAGTTTTGACTGTTCAAACGTCAGGATACTCATGTCTGCCACTAGTATTGACTGTTGAAACCTCGGGATACTCATGTCTACCACTTGTTTTGACTGTTTAAACCTCCGGATACTCTTGTCGACCACTAGTTTTGACTGTTGAAACCTCCGGATACTCATGTCTACCACTAGTTTTGACTGTTGAAACCTCCGGATACTCATGTCTACCACTAGTTTTGACTGTTGAAACCTCCGGATACTCTTGTCTACCTCTAGTTTTGACTGTTAACACCTCAGGATACTCATGTCTACCCATTTTTTTGACTGTTGAAACCTCGGGATACTCGTGTCTACCACACGTTTTGACTGTTGAAACCTCAGGATACTCATGTCTACCACTAGTTTTGACTGTTGAAACCTCTTAATACACATGTCTACCCCTAGTTTTGACTGTTGAAACGTCGGGATACTCATGTCTACCCGTAGTTTTGACTGTTGAAACCTCGGGATACTCAAGTCTACCACAAGTTTTGACTGTTGAAACCTCAGAATACTCATGTCTACCCCTAGTTTTGACTGTTGAAACCTCTGAATACACATGTCTACCCCTAGTTTTGACTGTTGAAACGTAGGGATACTCGTGTCTAACCCTAGTTTTGACTGTTGAAACCTCCTCGGGATACTCATGTCTACCACTAGTTTTGACTGTTGAACCCTCAGGATACTCATGTCTACCACGAGTTTTGATTGTTGAACCCTCAGTATACTCATGTCTACCACTAGTTTTGACTGTTGAAACCTCTGAATACACATGTCTACCCCTAGTTTTGACTGTTGAAACGTCGGGATACTCATGTCTACCCGTAGTTTTGACTGTTGAACCCTCAGGATACTCATGTCTACCCGTAGTTTTGACTGTTGAACCCTCCGAATACTCATGTCTACCACTAGTTTTGACTGTTTAAACCTCAGGATACTCATGTCTACCTATAGTTTTGACTGTTGAAACCTCAGGATACTCGTGTCTACCCCTAGTTTTGACTGTTGAAACTTCCTCGGGTTACTCATGTCTACCACTAGTTTTGACTGTTGAAACCTCAGGATACTCTTGTCTACCCCTAGTTTTGACTGTTGAAACCTCAGTACACTCGGGTCTACCCGTAGTTTTGACTGTTGAACCCTCAGGATACTCATGTCTACCACGAGTTTTGACTGTTGAACCCTCAAGATACTCATGTCTACCCGTAGTTTTGACTGTTTAAACCTCAGGATACTCATGTCTATCTTTAGTTTTGACTGTTGAAACCTCAGGATACTCGTGTCTACCACTAGTTTTGACTGTTGAAACTTCCTCGGGATACTCATGTCTACCACTAGTTTTGTCTGTTTAAACCTCAGGATACTCATGTCTACCTATAGTTTTGACTGTTGAAACATCAGGATACTCGTGTCTACCCCTAGTTTTGACTGTTGAAACCTCCTCGGGATACTCATGTCTACCACTAGTTGTTACTGTTGAAACCTCCGGATACTCATGTCTACCCCTAGTTTTGACTGTTGAAACGTCATGATACTCATGTCTACCCGTAGTTTTGACTGTTGAAACCTCGGGCTACTCAAGTCTACCACAAGTTTTGACTGTTGAAACCTCAGGATACTCATGTTTACCCCTAGTTTTGACTGTTGAAACCTCTGAATACACATGTCTACCCCTAGTTTTGACTGTTGAAACGTCGGGATACTCGTGTCTACCCCTAGTTTTGACTGTTGAAACCTCCTCGGGATACTCATGTCTACCACTAGTTTTGACTGTTGAACCCTCAGAATACTCATGTCTACCACGAGTTTTGACTCTTGAACCCTCAGGATACTCATGTCTACCCGTAGTTTTGACTGTTTAAACCTCCGGTTACTCATGTCTACCACTAGTTTTGACTATTGAAACCTCCGGATACTCTTGTTTACCACTAGTTTTGACTGTTCAAACGTCAGGATACTCATGTCTGCCACTAGTATTGACTGTTGAAACCTCGGGATACTCATGTCTACCACTTGTTTTGACTGTTTAAACCTCCGGATACTCTTGTCGACCACTAGTTTTGACTGTTGAAACCTCCGGATACTCATGTCTACCACTAGTTTTGACTGTTGAAACCTCCGGATACTCATGTCTACCACTAGTTTTGACTGTTGAAACCTCCGGATACTCTTGTCTACCCCTAGTTTTGACTGTTAACACCTCAGGATACTCATGTCTACCTGTAGTTTTGACTGTTGAAACCTCGGGATACTCGTGTCTACCACACGTTTTGACTGTTGAAACCTCAGGATACTCATGTCTACCACTAGTTTTGACTGTTGAAACCTCTTAATACACATATCTACCCCTAGTTTTGACTGTTGAAACGTCGGGATACTCATGTCTACCCGTAGTTTTGACTGTTGAAACCTCGGGATACTCAAGTCTACCACAAGTTTTGACTGTTGAAACCTCAGGATACTCATGTCTACCCCTATTTGTGACTGTTGAAACCTCTGAATACACATGTCTACCCCTAGTTTTGACTGTTGAAACGTCGGGATACTCGTGTCTACCCCTAGTTTTGACTGTTGAAACCTCCTCGGGATACTCATGTCTACCACTAGTTTTGACTGTTGAACCCTCAGGATACTCATGTCTACCACTAGTTTTGACTGTTGAAACCTCAGGATACTCGTGTCTACCCGTAGTTTTGACTGTTGAACCCTCCGAATACTCATGTCTACCACTAGTTTTGACTGTTGAAACCTCGGGATACTCGTGTCTACCACACGTTTTGACTGTTGAAACCTCAGGATACTCATGTCTACCACTAGTTTTGACTGTTGAAACGTCTTAATACACATGTCTACCCCTAGTTTTGACTGTTGAAACGTCGGGATACTCATGTCTACCCGTAGTTTTGACTGTTGGAACCTCCGGATACTCTTGTCTATCACGAGATTTGACTGTTGAACCCTCAGGATACTCATGTCTACCCGTAGTTTTGACTGTTGAACCCTCCGAATACTCATGTCTACCACTAGTTTTGACTGTTTAAACCTCAGGATACTGATGTCTACCAATAGTTATGACTGTTGAAACTTCCTCGGGTTACTCATGTCTACCACTAGTTTTGACTGTTTAAACCTCAGGATACTCATGTCTACCTATAGTTTTGACTGTTGAAACCTCAGGATACTCGTCTCTACCCCTAGTTTTGACTGTTGAAACCTCCTCGGGATACTCATGTCTACCACTAGTTTTTACTGTTGAAACCTCCGGATACACATGTCTACCCCTAGTTTTGACTGTTGAAACGTCATGATACTCATGTCTACCCGTAGTTTTGACTGTTGAAACCTCGGGATACTCAAGTCTAACACAAGTTTTGACTGTTGAAACCTCAGGATACTGATGTCTACCCCTAGTTTTGACTGTTGAAACCTCTGAATACACATGTCTACCCGTAGTTTTGACTGTTGAAACCTCGGGATACTCGTGTCTACCACACGTTTTGACTGTTGAAACCTCAGGATACTCATGTCTACCACTAGTTTTGACTGTTGAAACCTCTTAATACACATATCTACCCCTAGTTTTGACTGTTGAAACGTCGGGATACTAATGTCTACCCGTAGTTTTGACTGTTGAAACCTCGGGATACTCAAGTCTACCACAAGTTTTGACTGTTGAAACCTCAGGATACTCATGTCTACCCCTATTTTTGACTGTTGAAACCTCTGAATACACATGTCTACCGCTAGTTTTGACTGTTGAAACGTCGGGATACTCGTGTCTACACCTAGTTTTGACTGTTGAAACCTCCTCGAGATACTCATGTCTACCACTAGTTTTGACTGTTGAACCCTCAGGATACTCATGTCCACCACTAGTTTTGACTGTTGAAACCTCAGGATACTCGTGTCTACCCGTAGTTTTGACTGTTGAACCCTCCGAATACTCATGTCTACCACTAGTTTTGACTGTTGAAACATCGGGATACTCGTGTCTACCACACGTTTTGACTGTTGACACCTCAGGATACTCATGTCTACCTCTAGTTTTGACTGTTGAAACCTCTTAATACACATGTCTACCCCTAGTTTTGACTGTTGAAACGTCGGGATACTCATGTCTACCCGTTGTTTTGACTGTTGGAACCTCCGGATACTCTTGTCTATCACGAGATTTGACTGTTGAACCCTCAGGATACTCATGTCTACCCGTAGTTTTGACTGTTGAACCCTCCGAATACTCATGTCTACCACTAGTTTTGACTGTTTAAACCTCAGGATACTCGTGTCTACCCCTAGTTTTAACTGTTAACACCTCAGGATACTCATGTCTACCCGTAGTTTTGACTGTTGAAACCTCGGGATACTCGTGTCTACCACAAGTTTTGACTGTTGAAACCTCAGGATACTCATGTCTACCACTAGTTTTGACTGTTGAAACCACTGAATACACATGTCTACCCCTAGTTTTGACTGTTGAAACGTCGGGATACTCATGTCTACCACTAGTTTTGACTGTTGAAACCCTCGGATACTCTTGTCTACCACGAGTTTTGATTGTTGAACCCTCAGTATACTCATGTCTACCACTAGTTTTGACTGTTGAAACCTCTGAATACACATGTCTACCCCTAGTTTTGACTGTTGAAACGTCGGGATACTCATGTCTACCCGTAGTTTTGACTGTTGAACCCTCAGGATACTCATGTCTACCCGTAGTTTTGACTGTTGAACCCTCCGAATACTCATGTCTACCACTAGTTTTGACTGTTTAAACCTCAGGATACTCATGTCTACCTATAATTTTGACTGTTGAAACCTCAGGATATTCGTGTCTACCCCTAGTTTTGACTGTTGAAACTTCCTCGGGTTACTCATGTCTACCACTAGTTTTGACTGTTGAAACCTCAGGATACTCGTCTCTACCCCTAGTTTTGACTGTTGAAACCTCCTCGGGATACTCATGTCTACCACTAGTTTTTACTGTTGAAACCTCCGGATACTCATGTCTACCCCTAGTTTTGACTGTTGAAACGTCATGATACTCATGTCTACCCGTAGTTTTGACTATTGAAACCTCGGGATACTCAAGTCTAACACAAGTTTTGACTGTTGAAACCTCAGGATACTCATGTCTACCCCTAGTTTTGACTGTTGAAACCTCTGAATACACATGTTTACCCCTAGTTTTGACTGTTGAAACGTCGGGATACTCGTGTCTACCCCTAGTTTTGACTGTTGAAACCTCCTCGGGATACTCATGTCTTCCACTAGTTTTGACAGTTGAACCCTCAGGATACTCATGTCTACCTCTAGTTTTGACTGTTGAAACCTCAGGATACTCGTGTCTACCCGTAGTTTTGACTGTTGAACCCTCCGAATACTCATGTCTGCCACTAGTTTTGACTGTTGAACCCTCAGGATACTCATGTCTACCACTAGTTTTGACTGCTGAAACCTCAGGATACTCGTGTCTACCCGTAGTTTTGACTGTTGAACCCTCCGAATATTCATGTCTACCACTAGTTTTGACTGTTGAACCCTCAGGATACTCATGTCTACCACGAGTTTTGACTGTTGAACCCTCAGGATACTCATGTCTACCCGTAGTTTTGACTGTTGAACCCTCCGAATACTCATGTCTACCACTAGTTTTGACTGTTTAAACCTCAGGATACTCATGTCTACCTATAGTTTTGACTGTTGAAACCTCAGGATACTCGTGTCTACCCCTAGTTTTGACTGTTGAAACTTCCTCGGGATACTCATGTCTACCACGAGTTTTGACTGTTGAACCCTCAGGATACTCATGTCTACCCGTAGTTTTGACTGTTTAAACCTCCGGATACTCATGTTTACCACTAGTTTTGACTGTTGAAACCTCCGGATACTCTTGTCTACCACTAGTTTTGACTGTTTAAACCTCCGGATACTCTTGTCGACCACTAGTTTTTGACTGTTGAAACCTCCGGATACTCATGTCTACCACTAGTTTTGACTGTTGAAACCTCCGGATACTCATGTCTACCACTAGTTTTGACTGTTGAAACCTCCGGATACTCTTGTCTACCCCTAGTTTTGACTGTTAACACCTCAGGATACTCATGTCTACCCGTTTTTTTGACTGTTGAAACCTCGGGATACTCGTGTCTACCACACGTTTTGACTGTTGAAACCTCAGGATACTCATGTCTACCACTAGTTTTGACTGTTGAAACCTCTTAATACACATGTCTACCCCTAGTTTTGACTGTTGAAACGTTGGGATACTCATGTCTACCCGTAGTTTTGACTGTTGAAACCTCGGGATACTCAAGTCTACCACAAGTTTTGACTGTTGAAACCTCAGGATACTCATGTCTACCCCTAGTTTTGACTGTTGAAACCTCTGAATACACATGTCTACCCCTAGTTTTGACTGTTGAAACGTCGGGATACTCGTGTCTAACCCTAGTTTTGACTGTTGAAACCTCCTCGGGATACTCATGTCTACCACTAGTTTTGACTGTTGAACCCTCAGGATACTCATGTCTACCACGAGTTTTGATTGTTGAACCCTCAGTATACTCTTGTCTACCACTAGTTTTGACTGTTGAAACCTCTGAATACACATGTCTACCCCTAGTTTTGACTGTTGAAACGTCGGGATACTCATGTCTACCCGTAGTTTTGACTGTTGAACCCTCAGGATACTCATGTCTACCCGTAGTTTTGACTGTTGAACCCTCCGAATACTCATGTCTACCACTAGTTTTGACTGTTTAAACCTCAGGATACTCGTGTCTACCCCTAGTTTTGACTGTTGAAACTTCCTCGGGTTACTCATGTCTACCACTAGTTTTGACTGTTTAAACCTCAGGATACTCATGTCTACCTATAGTTTTGACTGTTGAAACATCATGATACTCATGTCTACCCGTAGTTTTGACTATTGAAACCTCGGGATACTCAAGTCTAACACAAGTTTTGACTGTTGAAACCTCAGGATACTCATGTCTACCCCTAGTTTTCACTGTTGAAACCTCTGAATACACATGTCTACCCCTAGTTTTGACTGTTGAAACGTCGGGATACTCGTGTCTACTCCTAGTTTTGACTGTTGAAACCTCCTCGGGATACTCATGTCTAGCACTAGTTTTGACAGTTGAACCCTCAGGATACTAATGTCTACCTCTAGTTTTGACTGTTGAAACCTCAGGATACTCGTGTCTACCCGTAGTTTTGACTGTTGAACCCTCCGAATACACATGTCTACCACTAGTTTTGACTGTTGAACCCTCAGGATACTCATGTCTACCACTAGTTTTGACTGTTGAAACCCAAGGATACTCGTGTCTACCCGTAGTTTTGACTGTTGAACCCTCCGAATACTCATGTCTACCACTAGTTTTGACTGTTGAACCCTCAGGATACTCATGTCTACCACGAGTTTTGACTGTTGAACCCTCAGGATACTCATGTCTACCCATAGTTTTGACTGTTGAACCCTCCGAATACTCATGTCTACCACTAGTTTTGACTGTTTAAACCTCAGGATACTCATGTCTACCTATAGTTTTGACTGTTGAAACCTCAGGATACACGTGTCTACCCCTAGTTTTGACTGTTGAAACTTCCTCGGGATACTCATGTCTACCACGTGTTTTGACTGTTGAACCCTCAGGATACTCATGTCTACCCGTAGTTTTGACTGTTTAACCCTCCGGATACTCATGTCTACCACTAGTTTTGACTGTTGAAACCTCCGGATACTCTTGTCTACCACTAGTTTTGACTGTTGAAACGTCAGGATACTCATGTCTACCACTAGTTTTGACTGTTGAAACCTCGGGATACTCATGTCTACCACTAGTTTTGACTGTTTAAACCTCCGGATACTCTAGTCGACCACTAGTTTTGACTGTTGAAACCTCCGGATACTCATGTCTACCACTAGTTTTGACTGTTGAAACCTCCGGATACTCATGTCTACCACTAGTTTTGACTGTTGAAACCTCCGGATACTCTTGTCTACCCTTAGTTTTGACTGTTAACACCTCAGGATACTCATGTCTACCCGTTTTTTTGACTGTTGAAACCTCGGGATACTCGTGTCTACCACACGTTGTGACTGTTGAAACCTGAGGATACTCATGTCTACCACTAGTTTTAACTGTTGAAACCTCTTAATACACATGTCTACCCCTAGTTTTGACTGTTGAAACGTCGGGATACTCATGTCTACCCGTAGTTTTGACTGTTGAAACCTCGGGATACTCAAGTCTACCACAAGTTTTGACTGTTGAAACCTCAGGATACTCATGTCTACCCCTAGTTTTGACTGTTGAAACCTCTGAATACACATGTCTACCCCTAGTTTTGACTGTTGAAACGTCGGGATACTCGTGTCTAACCCTAGTTTTGACTGTTGAAACCTCCTCGGGATACTTATGTCTACCACTAGTTTTGACTGTTGAACCCTCAGGATACTCATGTCTACCACTAGTTTTGACTGTTGAAACCTCAGGATCCTCGTGTCTACCCGTAGTTTTGACTGTTGAACCCTCCGATTACTCATGTCTACCACTAGTTTTGACTGTTGAACCCTCAGGATACTCATGTCTACCACTAGTTTTGACTGTTTAAACCTCAGGAGACTCTTGTCTACCACTAGTTTTGACTGTAGAAACCTCAGGATACTCGTGTCTACCCGTAGTTTTGACTGTTGAAACCACCGGATACTCATGTCTACCACTAGTTTTGACTGTTGAAACCTCCGGATACTCTTGTCTGCCCCTAGTTTTGACTGTTAACACCTCAGGATACTCATGTCTACCCGTTTTTTTGACTGTTGAAACCTCGGGATACTCGTGTCTACCACACGTTGCGACTGTTGAAACCTGAGGATACTCATGTCTACCACTAGTTTTAACTGTTGAAACCTCTTAATACACATGTCTACCCCTAGTTTTGACTGTTGAAACGTCGGGATACTCATGTCTACCCGTAGTTTTGACTGTTGAAACCTCGGGATACTCAAGTCTACCACAAGTTTTGACTGTTGAAACCTCAGGATACTCATGTCTACCCCTAGTTTTGACTGTTGAAACCTCTGAATACACATGTCTACCCCTAGTTTTGACTGTTGAAACGTCGGGATACTCGTGTCTAACCCTAGTTTTGACTGTTGAAACCTCCTCGGGATACTTATGTCTACCACTAGTTTTGACTGTTGAACCCTCAGGATACTCATGTCTACCACTAGTTTTGACTGTTGAAACCTCAGGATCCTCGTGTCTACCCGTAGTTTTGACTGTTGAACCCTCCGATTACTCATGTCTACCACTAGTTTTGACTGTTGAACCCTCAGGATACTCATGTCTACCACTAGTTTTGACTGTTTAAACCTCAGGAGACTCGTGTCTACCACTAGTTTTGACAGTAGAAACCTCAGGATACTCGTGTCTACCCGTAGTTTTGACTGTTGAACCCTCAGGATACTCATGTCTACCACTAGTTTTGACTGATGAAACCTCAGGATACTCGTGTCTACCCGTATTTTTGACTGTTGAACACTCCGAATACTCATGTCTACCACTAGTTTTGACTGTTGAACCCTCAGGATACTCTTGTCTACCACTAGTTTTGACTGTTGAAACCTCAGGATACTCGTGTCTACCCGTAGTTTTGACTGTTGAACCCTCCGAATACTCATGTCTACCACTAGTTTTGACTGTTGAAACCTCCGGATACTCTTGTCTACCACTTGTTTTGACTGTTGAAACGTCAGGATACTCATGTCTACCACTAGTTTTGACTGTTGAAACCTCGGGATACTCATGTCTACCACTAGTTTTGACTGTTTAAACCTCCGGATACTCTTGTCGATCACTAGTTTTGACTGTTGAAACCTCCGGATACTCATGTCTACCACTAGTTTTGACTGTTGAAACCTCCGGATACTCATGTCTACCACTAGTTTTGACTGTTGAAACCTCCGGATACTCTTGTCTACCCCTAGTTTTGACTGTTAACACCTCAGGATACTCATGTCTACTCGTTTTTTTGACTGTTGAAACCTCGGGATACTCGTGTCTACCACACGTTTTGACTGTTGAAACCTCAGGATACTCATGTCTACCACTAGTTTTGACTGTTGAAACCTCTTAATACACATGTCTACCCCTAGTTTTGACTGTTGAAACGTCGGGATACTCATGTCTACCCGTAGTTTTGACTGTTGAAACCTCGGGATACTCAAGTCTACCACAAGTTTTGACTGTTGAAACCTCAGGATACTCATGTCTACCCCTAGTTTTGACTGTTGAAACCTCTGAATACACATGTCTACCCCTAGTTTTGACTGTTGAAACGTCGGGATACTCGTGTCGAACCCTAGTTTTGACTGTTGAAACCTCCTCGGGATACTCATGTCTACCACTAGTTTTGACTGTTGAACCATCAGGATACTCATGTCTACCACTAGTTTTGAATGTTGAAACCTCAGGATACTCGTGTCTACCCGTAGTTTTGACTGTTGAACCCTCCGATTACTCATGTCTACCACTAGTTTTGACTGTTGAACCCTCAGGATACTCATGTCTACCACTAGTTTTGACTGTTTAAACCTCTGGATACTCTTGTCTACCACTAGTTTTGACTGTTGAAACCTCAGGATACTCGTGTCTACCCGTAGTTTTGACTGTTGAACCCTCAGGATACTCATGTCTACCACTAGTTTTGACTGTTGAAACCTCAGGATACTCGTGTCTACCCGTATTTTTGACTGTTGAACCCTCCGAATACTCATGTCTACCACTAGTTTTGACTGTTGAACCCTGAGGATACTCTTGTCTACCACTAGTTTTGACTGTTGAAACCTCAGGATACTCGTGTCTACCCGTAGTTTTGACTGTTGAACCCTCCGAATACTCATGTCTACCACTAGTTTTGACTGTTGAACCCTCGGGATACTCATGTCTACCACGAGTTTTGACTGTTGAACCCTCAAGATACTCATGTCTACCCGTAGTTTTGACTGTTTAAACCTCAGGATACTCATGTCTATCTTTAGTTTTGACTGTTGAAACATCAGGATACTCGTGTCTACCCCTAGTTTTGACTGTTGAAACCTCAGGATACTCGTGTCTACCCGTAGTTTTGACTGTTGAAACTTCCTCGGGATACTCATGTCTACCACTAGTTTTGACTGTTTAAACCTCAGGATACTCATGTCTACCTATAGTTTTGACTGTTGAAACATCAGGATACTCGTGTCTACCCCTAGTTTTGACTGTTGAAACCTCCTCGGGATACTCATGTCTACCACTACTTTTTACTGTTGAAACCTCCGGATACTCATGTCTACCCCTAGTTTTGACTGTTGAAACGTCATGATACTCATGTCTACCCGTAGTTTTGACTGTTGAACCCTCCGAATACTCATGTCTACCACTAGTTTTGACTGTTTAAACCTCAGGATACTCATGTCTACCTATAGTTTTGACTGTTGAAACCTCAGGATATTCGTGTCTACCCCTAGTTTTGACTGTTGAAACTTCCTCGGGTTACTCATGTCTACCACTAGTTTTGACTGTTGAAACCTCAGGATACTCGTCTCTACCCCTAGTTTTGACTGTTGAAACCTCCTCGGGATACTCATGTCTACCACTAGTTTTTACTGTTGAAACCTCCGGATACTCATGTCTACCCCTAGTTTTGACTGTTGAAACGTCGGGATACTCGTGTCTACCCCTAGTTTTGACTGTTGAAACCTCCTCGGGATACTCATGTCTTCCACTAGTTTTGACAGTTGAACCCTCAGGATACTCATGTCTACCTCTAGTTTTGACTGTTGAAACCTCAGGATACTCGTGTCTACCCGTAGTTTTGACTGTTGAACCCTCCGAATACTCATGTCTGCCACTAGTTTTGACTGTTGAACCCTCAGGATACTCATGTCTACCACTAGTTTTGACTGCTGAAACCTCAGGATACTCGTGTCTACCCGTAGTTTTGACTGTTGAACCCTCCGAATATTCATGTCTACCACTAGTTTTGACTGTTGAACCCTCAGGATACTCATGTCTACCACGAGTTTTGACTGTTGAACCCTCAGGATACTCATGTCTACCCGTAGTTTTGACTGTTGAACCCTCCGAATACTCATGTCTACCACTAGTTTTGACTGTTTAAACCTCAGGATACTCATGTCTACCTATAGTTTTGACTGTTGAAACCTCAGGATACTCGTGTCTACCCCTAGTTTTGACTGTTGAAACTTCCTCGGGATACTCATGTCTACCACGAGTTTTGACTGTTGAACCCTCAGGATACTCATGTCTCCCCCGTAGTTTTGACTGTTTAAACCTCCGGATACTCATGTTTACCACTAGTTTTGACTGTTGAAACCTCCGGATACTCTTGTCTACCACTAGTTTTGACTGTTTAAACCTCCGGATACTCTTGTCGACCACTAGTTTTTGACTGTTGAAACCTCCGGATACTCATGTCTACCACTAGTTTTGACTGTTGAAACCTCCGGATACTCATGTCTACCACTAGTTTTGACTGTTGAAACCTCCGGATACTCTTGTCTACCCCTAGTTTTGACTGTTAACACCTCAGGATACTCATGTCTACCCGTTTTTTTGACTGTTGAAACCTCGGGATACTCGTGTCTACCACACGTTTTGACTGTTGAAACCTCAGGATACTCATGTCTACCACTAGTTTTGACTGTTGAAACCTCTTAATACACATGTTTACCCCTAGTTTTGACTGTTGAAACGTTGGGATACTCATGTCTACCCGTAGTTTTGACTGTTGAAACCTCGGGATACTCAAGTCTACCACAAGTTTTGACTGTTGAAACCTCAGGATACTCATGTCTACCCCAAGTTTTGACTGTTGAAACCTCTGAATACACATGTCTACCCCTAGTTTTGACTGTTGAAACGTCGGGATACTCGTGTCTAACCCTAGTTTTGACTGTTGAAACCTCCTCGGGATACTCATGTCTACCACTAGTTTTGACTGTTGAACCCTCAGGATACTCATGTCTACCACGAGTTTTGATTGTTGAACCCTCAGTATACTCTTGTCTACCACTAGTTTTGACTGTTGAAACCTCTGAATACACATGTCTACCCCTAGTTTTGACTGTTGAAACGTCGGGATACTCATGTCTACCCGTAGTTTTGACTGTTGAACCCTCAGGATACTCATGTCTACCCGTAGTTTTGACTGTTGAACCCTCCGAATACTCATGTCTACCACTAGTTTTGACTGTTTAAACCTCAGGATACTCGTGTCTACCCCTAGTTTTGACTGTTGAAACTTCCTCGGGTTACTCATGTCTGCCACTAGTTTTGACTGTTTAAACCTCAGGATACTCATGTCTACCTATAGTTTTGACTGTTGAAACATCATGATACTCATGTCTACCCGTAGTTTTGACTATTGAAACCTCGGGATACTCAAGTCTAACACAAGTTTTGACTGTTGAAACCTCAGGATACTCATGTCTACCCCTAGTTTTCACTGTTGAAACCTCTGAATACACATGTCTACCCCTAGTTTTGACTGTTGAAACGTCGGGATACTCGTGTCTACTCCTAGTTTTGACTGTTGAAACCTCCTCGGGATACTCATGTCTAGCACTAGTTTTGACAGTTGAACCCTCAGGATACTCATGTCTACCTCTAGTTTTGACTGTTGAAACCTCAGGATACTCGTGTCTACCCGTAGTTTTGACTGTTGAACCCTCCGAATACACATGTCTACCACTAGTTTTGACTGTTGAACCCTCAGGATACTCATGTCTACCACTAGTTTTGACTGTTGAAACCCAAGGATACTCGTGTCTACCCGTAGTTTTGACTGTTGAACCCTCCGAATACTCATGTCTACCACTAGTTTTGACTGTTGAACCCTCAGGATACTCATGTCTACCACGAGTTTTGACTGTTGAACCCTCAGGATACTCATGTCTACCCATAGTTTTGACTGTTGAACCCTCCGAATACTCATGTCTACCACTAGTTTTGACTGTTTAAACCTCAGGATACTCATGTCTACCTATAGTTTTGACTGTTGAAACCTCAGGATACACGTGTCTACCCCTAGTTTTGACTGTTGAAACTTCCTCGGGATACTCATGTCTACCACGTGTTTTGACTGTTGAACCCTCAGGATACTCATGTCTACCCGTAGTTTTGACTGTTTAAACCCTCCGGATACTCATGTCTACCACTAGTTTTGACTGTTGAAACCTCCGGATACTCTTGTCTACCACTAGTTTTGACTGTTGAAACGTCAGGATACTCATGTCTACCACTAGTTTTGACTGTTGAAACCTCGGGATACTCATGTCTACCACTAGTTTTGACTGTTTAAACCTCCGGATACTCTAGTCGACCACTAGTTTTGACTGTTGAAACCTCCGGATACTCATGTCTACCACTAGTTTTGACTGTTGAAACCTCCGGATACTCATGTCTACCACTAGTTTTGACTGTTGAAACCTCCGGATACTCTTGTCTACCCTTAGTTTTGACTGTTAACACCTCAGGATACTCATGTCTACCCGTTTTTTTGACTGTTGAAACCTCGGGATACTCGTGTCTACCACACGTTGTGACTGTTGAAACCTGAGGATACTCATGTCTACCACTAGTTTTAACTGTTGAAACCTCTTAATACACATGTCTACCCCTAGTTTTGACTGTTGAAACGTCGGGATACTCATGTCTACCCGTAGTTTTGACTGTTGAAACCTCGGGATACTCAAGTCTACCACAAGTTTTGACTGTTGAAACCTCAGGATACTCATGTCTACCCCTAGTTTTGACTGTTGAAACCTCTGAATACACA
Source organism: Saccoglossus kowalevskii (assembly GCF_978046115.1). Taxonomy (NCBI): domain Eukaryota; kingdom Metazoa; phylum Hemichordata; class Enteropneusta; family Harrimaniidae; genus Saccoglossus; species Saccoglossus kowalevskii. Next base: position 1,263,805 of record NC_140655.1, read on the forward strand.
TGTCTACCCCTAGTTTTGACTGTTGAAACGTCGGGATACTCGTGTCTAACCCTAGTTTTGACTGTTGAAACCTCCTCGGGATACTTATGTCTACCACTAGTTTTGACTGTTGAACCCTCAGGATACTCATGTCTACCACTAGTTTTGACTGTTGAAACCTCAGGATCCTCGTGTCTACCCGTAGTTTTGACTGTTGAACCCTCCGATTACTCATGTCTACCACTAGTTTTGACTGTTGAACCCTCAGGATACTCATGTCTACCACTAGTTTTGACTGTTTAAACCTCAGGAGACTCTTGTCTACCACTAGTTTTGACTGTAGAAACCTCAGGATACTCGTGTCTACCCGTAGTTTTGACTGTTGAAACCACCGGATACTCATGTCTACCACTAGTTTTGACTGTTGAAACCTCCGGATACTCTTGTCTGCCCCTAGTTTTGACTGTTAACACCTCAGGATACTCATGTCTACCCGTTTTTTTGACTGTTGAAACCTCGGGATACTCGTGTCTACCACACGTTGCGACTGTTGAAACCTGAGGATACTCATGTCTACCACTAGTTTTAACTGTTGAAACCTCTTAATACACATGTCTACCCCTAGTTTTGACTGTTGAAACGTCGGGATACTCATGTCTACCCGTAGTTTTGACTGTTGAAACCTCGGGATACTCAAGTCTACCACAAGTTTTGACTGTTGAAACCTCAGGATACTCATGTCTACCCCTAGTTTTGACTGTTGAAACCTCTGAATACACATGTCTACCCCTAGTTTTGACTGTTGAAACGTCGGGATACTCGTGTCTAACCCTAGTTTTGACTGTTGAAACCTCCTCGGGATACTTATGTCTACCACTAGTTTTGACTGTTGAACCCTCAGGATACTCATGTCTACCACTAGTTT